>NC_142809.1:39573750-39652360 GCF_049724085.1 Artemia sp. Qi Xiang Cuo
CAAAATTTTGATCTGACGTAACTTACGAATTAACTCACGTAACAAAATTCTATATTTGTATAATCTTATTATGTATATTAGGGGGTTTGCCCCCAAGTCAATACCTCACTCTTTACGCCAAAGTTAAAATTTTGTTCCAATTCTTTAAGAATGACCCCTTAATCACAAAGGCCGTTAATTAGAATAAATGGCTCTGATGAAAGTACAAAAAGCTTTAGTGTAAAGACCGAGGCAATGACTAGGGGGCGAACCCAATCATATACGTAATAATTTCTGTTCGTTTTAAGTTTTGATGTTGCGTCTTACTTTCAGCTAAAAAAATTGTTTCTTTTTATTTAATTTCTGATCGTTTTTTAAATAATGCTGGGAAATCCGGCACCCCTTCATAGCAATGTCCCTTCCCCCATGAAAACTTCCTCCATGGACCTATCCTCCCACGTAACCCCCAACCTTCCCCCCCCCAAACTACCAAAAAAAGCTCCCCCTGAAAACTTTTGTATACTTCCCAATAACAAATACTATATGTAAACATTGGGCAAAATTCATAACTTGCAGACCTACCCCCCCCCCCGGACTGTGGGGGATTAAGTCATCCTCAAAGACATCTTTATTGTATTTTTTTTACCATGCTGAATAGAATGGTCATCTCAAAATTTTGATCGGGTGACTTTGGGAATAAATGAACGTGGGAGGGGGCCTAGATACCCTCCATTTTTCGGTCACTTAAAAAGGGAACTAAAACTTTTAATTTCCGTTCGAATGAGCCTGTGATATCCTAGGACCACTGGATCGATACGATCACCCCTGGGGAAAAAAACAAACAAACAAACAAAAAATAAATAAACACGCATCCGTGATCTTTCTTCTGGCAAAAAAAAAATACAAAATTCCACATTTCTGCAGATATGAGCTTGAAACTTCTATAGTAGGGTTCCCTGATACGCTGAATCCGATGATTGAATTTTCATTAAAGTTCTATGACGTTTAGGTATTGTTTTCCCCTTTTTTCGAAAATAAAGCACATTTTCTCAGTAACTTATGATAGGTAAGACCAAACTTGATGAAACTTATTTATTTGAAAACAGCATAAAAATCTAATTATTATGATGTATCTATTGGTATCAAAATTCCGTTTTTTAGAGTTTCGGTTACTATTGAGCCGGGTAACTCCTTACTTACAATTCGTTACCACGAACTGTTTGATAAGGTGTTTGAACTAGTAAAGTCTAATGACCAGTAAAGGAGAAACAAATAGAATTTGCAGTCCAAAAGTAAAAGTCCCTGTAATAGATTAAAGGGGGAAGCCCTCTTAAAATATTGTATTGTTAAATAAAGAGAGGATTTGCTTTGCGGTCCAAAAGTCAAGATGGAGGGGTCCTGTAGGTCAGGAAAGGTCAAAGAATGACATGAGCTCTTTGGAAAAATAATGAAACAAAGATTTTTTTTTCAATTAGGTGTTACTGGAGTATGCGAATCTTTAAAAAAAAAGAAAAAGAGAAGTCTAATGACTTGTAAAGAAAAAAAGAATGGAATTTGCGGTCCAAAGTGCGTGTCTGAAATAGTGATAAGGTAAGCCCCCTTAAAATCTTGGGGCGTTAAATAAAGAGGGGTCTTGTTCTCCTGTCCAAAAGTCATGGTTGAGGGGTCATGTAGGTCAGGAAATATCAAAGAAGGACATAATTTGTTCAAACAAAGAATAAAATAAAAAATTTTATCATTGTAGTGTTACAAAAGCGTGCGAATTTGCAAAAATAAAAGAAGTGTAATGAATAGTAAAAAAAACAAATAAAATTTGCGGTCTAACTGTGTGTCTGAAATAGAGTTATAGGGAGAAGTCCTCTTAAAATATCGTAATGTTAAAGAAAAGCAGGATTTGTTCTGCAATCTGAAAGTTATGGTTAGGAGGGGGGGGGGGCGTAGGTTGTAAACGGTAAAAAAAAGTACATGAGCTCTTCGAACAAATAACAAAATAAAGATTTTTCAAAGTGGTGTTACAGAAGTGTACAAATTAGCAAAAAAGATTTCTAACGGCTAGTAAATAAAAAAAAAAACAATAGAATTTGCGGTCCAATAGTGTGTCTCTGAAATAGAGTAATGAGGGAAGCGCTCTTAAAATATCGTAATATTAAAGAAAAGTAGGATTTGATCTGTGATCTGAAAGTTATGGTTGGGTGGGGGGGGGGCTCTAGGTCTGAAACGGTAAAAAAAGAACATGAGTCCTTTGAACAAATAAAAAATGGAGATTTATCAAAGTGGTGTTACGGAAATGAAAAAATTTTCAAAAACAGAGTTCTAACGACTAGTAAAGAAAAAACAATAGAATTTGCGGTCCAAAACTGTGTCTCTGAAATAGAATAAGGGAAGTATCTCTTAAAATCTTGCAATTTAAAAGAAAGGGAAGACTTGTTCTGTGGTTCAGAAGTCACGGTGGAGGGCTCATGTAGGTCTCAAAAAGTAAAAAAAACGTGTTGTTCTAAAAAATAATAAATAATTTTTTTTTTATCATTGTGATGTTACAAGGGTGTACAAATTTGTAAAAAAAAAGTCTAAGGACAAGAAAGAAAAAAGAACATGATTTGCAGTCCAAAAGTACCTGAAATACAGTGTTAGGGGAAGCCCCTTTAAAATATTAGACCGTTAAAGACAGATATGATTTTTTTTGCGGTGTAAAAGTCGTAGAGAAGGCCCTTGTAGGTCTGGAAATGTTAAAGAAAGACAAGACTTTTTCAAAAATAATAAATTAAAGAATTTTAATCATTAAAGTTTTACATGAGTGTACACACTTGTAAAAAAAGCTAGTGACTAGAAAACAAAACAAATGAGATTTGCGGTTCAAAGGTGCCTGCAATAGAGTATTGAAGGAGGCCCTCTTGAAATATTGGACTGTTAAAGAAAGGGAGGACTTGTTTTGCGGTCAAAAGTCATGCTGGAGGGCTTCTGTAGGTCCGGAAAGGTATAAAAAGAAAATGAATTTTTTGAAAGATAATAAAAAAGATTTTTTTTATCATTGTGGTGTTGCAGGAGTGTACCAATTTGTAAAAAAAAAGAAGGGTAAGCGCTTGTAAGATAAAAGAAACGGATAGCACTTGCAGTCCAAAATTGCCTGTAAAAGAGTGTTTGGGGACGCATGTGGGTCCTAAAGTCACGTGGAGGTTGCCTGTAGGTCTGGAAAGGTAAGAAAAAACATGAATGGTTTGAAAAATCATAGAATACATATTTTTATCATTGTGGTGTTACAGAAGTGTACGAATTTGTAAAAAAAAAAAGTCTAATGAAGAAGAATAGGATTTACGGTCAAAAAGTACGTTTCTTAAATAGAGTGATGGGAATGCACTCTTAAAGTTTTTGAATATTAAAGAAAGATAGTGCTTGCTCTGTGGTCCAAAAGTATTGGTGTCATGACTGTATTCATGGTCTGTAGGTCTGGAAATTTAAGAAAAACTCCTATAAAAAATATGAAATTTATCGAAAACACAATAATAAAATAAAGATTTTGTATCTTTGTGGTGTTACAAGAGTGTGCGATTTTGTAAAAAAAAAGAAAAAAAGTCTAATGAATAGAAAAGAAAAAACAAATAGAATTTGCGGTCCAAAAGTGTGTGCAATAGAGTGATGGGGAAGCCCCCTGTAGGCCTGGAAATGTTAAAGAAAAAGAAGACTTGTTCTGCGGTTTAAAAATCACTGTGGAAGGCCTCTATAGATCTAAAGAGGTCAAAGATGAACGTAAGTTGTTCGGATAAACAATAAAATAAATATTTTTATCATCATGGTGTTACAGGAGCGTGCAAAATTGTAAAAAAAAACGAATCTCTTAATTCAATGCCATTTGATCTAGCCTGTTATAATACAATGCCGTCGTATTTCCAAGGTCAGAAGACATATCTGCGACTAGGATTTGACTTACAGACTAATGAAATTAACGGTCAGAAAAAATATGTATAGATAAGAGTATATTCTGTTTATTTACAAGAAAATTTGCTTCAAGACGCAGGGAAGTAAGATTATTTTCACATTCAAAAACAAAATTGCATATGGGGCAGAGAAACAAGAAATCATGTAGAATCTCCTCTTAGAGACAAGACCCAGGTATACCATGTAGCCAGATTGTCCCTGAAACGCGAAAGGAAAGGTACACCAAAAAGTACATGCATCTGCTGGATTGCGATTTAGGATAAGAAGCACAGTGAGGGATCCCACCAGTATTTGATTATTCGCATTAAAGTTCACATTTCACAAAATAACGTTCGTAAGCATATATCATTAACTATGTTGATATTGCAGGTTCATTTATTACCTGAGTCTACATTAGGCCATTCAGGTAGAAGCAGACATTTATCCGATAGTGTCATCACAAGGGCTTCCTCTGACTCTTCCTCCTTGACTGAATCATTACCGGCCAGATTAGATATATCAAAACATCCCTATCTTGTAAGCCGTATATTCAGCGACCCTACAGAAGACTGGGAAAATTTAGTTTTTGTTTTATGGGGAGAATGGGAGGATGAGATTTTTGAATTTACGCCGTTTGTACAGGTCAGTGTTTATTCTGTTTGTAGTATGTGTATAGTAACAATGAATAAGTAAAATCGTTCTTTTATTAGATGGATTAACTAAATTCCATGAAAGGTATGGGAATTTTTTCTGAGCTAAGAAATTTAAAAAATATTCCCAGTTGAATTATTTTTTTAAAGAATATATCCCCTATTGAGTATCACTTTGGCTTGAGCCTAAAAAAAATATTCATGTGTTTCAAATTTTCTTATGAAGATTAATAAAAGAAATATGAAGAGTCAAGGACAAATTTGGATTTTGATTTATTTTTTTTTATTTTTTTTTATAATTATAATTCATTATAATTGCTTATAATAAATAAAATAGTAATAAAAAAAAACTTCTCAAATGTTGCACACAAGGTTCTGTCCAAATGCTACATACAAGGTTAACGACCAGACAGCAAGGTCATCAGCAAGATGACTTTTTATAAAGATGGCATCGATCTAGCGCGAAGAGCAACAATATTCCAAGAGTTTTTAAGGCTGTAAAATTCCATGAAGAAACCTCAGTGCTGGGGAAATACTTGTATTTCTTTTGTTTTAATTGTGTTTAAAACTAAACAACGTAAGCCCATGTTATTAATTAAAGCCAGAAGCACAACTGATTAATTTCTGTCCTCAAAAATAATCTTCGTTCTTTGTGTATAATGTATTACGGTAATTACTTGGCTAAAAAAAAAAAAAAAAAAAAAAAAAAAAAACCATAAAAAAATCTGTCTTCCTACTTTAGTAACTGAAATAAATGAGTACTTGAACTGGCACTAGACCCAACTCAACCATCCGGTTACCTAGGAAAAAACAGTACATCCATTTTAATAATTCAAAAATCAAGTCCAAACTAGAGCAAAATCAACATCAGTAAATGTGCGTTAATGTTCTGAAAACAATCTATAACACCTTAAATCTACAAAAAACTTTATATTCCCCAGGTGATCACCACATATCGTGGCTCATCAGATGAAAACTCATTGCCTAAATGGGTTTCGGCGCTTCAATTTTATTACCCAGGCAAAACGAGCGCGCCACGCCCTCTCCCAAATAAAAGAATCTCACATTTGTCTCACTATTTTGTGATACTTCTTAAAGAATAAGGGAAAGTGGTTATCTATTGATTAAGAAATAATTTTTCAACCATTTTCGATCATTTTTCATCCTGTAATTGACAGATTGCATCGCCAGTATAGTACTAATCAGTTTTCTATCCAACTTATTGCCCTCTGTCAAACAATTATTGAGTTGACTGTTGGTTCTTAAACGTCGTCTATTTGTATATCTAGGGGAAAAATTTGTCATTTTTGAAATTAAATCCAAGTCTTTCCAGTTCACGTTCTAAAGCCAAGTGTTGCTAAAGATATACCAAGAGTGGAAATGCTATAAGAACAATTGTGTGACCTTTAGCATTGGGGCAAAAAACGACGAATTAGTGTGGTTGATTCTGAAAAAAGTGACCATAGTGATCAGCTAAACACAGTCGTTGAGAATGAGCTTCCGTCTTCAGCTCAAGAATCAACCCCAAATGCTGAGATAGCAGCAGAAAAACGTAAAGAAATTAAAATTGACGTTGAGTTTTTTGGAACATTTTTTTTAAATAAAAGATTCAGATTCTGATGAAACAAAGTAAAATTTAATGTAAGGCATTTAAACCAAACAAGGACTATTCTCCCAGCTCATATCAGAGACTGAAAAACAAGTTTCGAGTTATCTCGATGGATAAGTACGCTTGGCTAGTATTTTCTTGGGTATTTTTGCAGATATTGTGCTTTGTTTGCTTGTTATCAAGCCAGAAAGGGACTCACCAAAAATCAGAAAAGCATGTCATGAAGCCTAACGTGAATTGAAAAGAAGCCCAGGTATTTCTAAACATCAATTAATTTCTTACCATAAAGACGCTGTTGTTTTGATGGAAAGTTTTCCCAGCAACATTGAGGACGCAAAAATCCTTGATAGTGTAAGTTTTGAATGCTCAAAAAAGAGATAAAATACAAATAAACAGAAAACGTCTTGGAAATTTTAGGACCTTGCTACGCTATCGGATGAGAGAATGAGTCCAATATTGGACGAACCCAATAATAAAAAATGTATTTGAAAAAATTGTGGCGATCAGTACATTATATTTGTTTTATGATATATTTATTCTTTTGTCGAAAAATATATTTTATGTTGTCTTTTCTGTACCGTGAGAAGGCGAATCTCGTTTTGTTTACTAATTTGTTCTTGTTGTTTCAACTGGACTAAAATCATTTTCTGCGATTTTTCTGTATCTTATATAATATATTTTATATTATAGTTCATATTTCATTTTGTGTATGTATCCATATTATATGTGTAGTATATATTTATACATTTTTATATATAATATACCGTAAAAATAATTATAATGAAATCCAAGGTTGTATGATAATTATTATAGGACCAAGCGTAATTTATATAATTTCGAGTCAGTGAGCCTAATAAAAATGATGTGTTTTTTTTTCAGACATATATTTTATGTCATGGTGTGTTGCCGAAACGAACAATGAAAAATTCTGAAAATGAAGAACCTAGTAGGGTGAGTAGTGCTAATTAATATTCGTTACTATTGTATTTGGCAATAATGTTTTAAAAATTATAATGCCCAATTCTGCAGCCCCAAAATTCAAAATGAAATATTTTGGATCAGCTCATTACAGAAAATATTGTTGATCAAGTAAAATCAGCTTATTTTTTCACCATCCTGGTGGAAGAAACAACCAACACATCAAAGCATAAACATATGGCTCTAGGGCCTCAATATTTGAACAGCGAAACTTTTCAGATCGAAGTAGAGTTTGTCAAGTATGTTGTTGTTGGAGACTTGCGAGGTGAAAGTCTCGGTCAATCTAGTCTAATTCGAATTTTGAAACTTAGTTTCGATAAGAAACTATGCAGGGGACATCATTGTAATGGGGCATCTGGCAGGATCCCAGGATTTTGAGAGAGAGAAAAGGTTTTATTAAAAAAAAAACACAGTAACAACAAAACCCGAAGTTTATTAAACTTGTATGGGCAGACATCACCCTTTACAAAACCCTGCATACACAATTACTACCAGCCATCCTTAGCCACCCCTACCCCAAAAAAGGGCAAAAAATAATAATAAGAAAATAAATAAATAAAAATAAACGAAATAAATTAATTTCTAAAATTTTCACGACCTAATTGGATGCCGAAGACACAAGACTAAAAATCATTCTTCTATTCTACCTCCTCGTTGCCCTCCCCGAAAAAAGTGTCACAATCACTTGAGAGAAAATTCGCCCAGCAAGGATTAAAACTCATATGTAGACAAACACTGTCCTTTTAATTTACTGCGAAATTCATTTAACTCATCAATTGTTGAAATTGCCTGTGTTAATGGTTCCCACACCCGAGGGCCAACATGTCTTATGGAAAAAACGGATCGCTTTGTAATAAACTGAGGTCGCCGAACTAGTGTTGATGTTCTAGTCGAGTAGTTATGAAAATTAACACCACTTGTATACATTTCCCTAAAACACTTAGGTAATAACGCATGTGTATATTTAAACATAAAAAGATATCCTGTTGAACTTGGTTTTGAAGGACTCGAGCAACATCTTTGGTATCAAGCACTGTATGATGGTTATTATTCGTGAAACAGCAAATTTCTTTCATTTCAGTGCCAAGCAAAACATTGTCTTAAAAACTTACATTAAAGCGAATCTGAAGGGATTTTGTGAAACAGGATGGGTCGAACGACGCGGTGTGGTACAGATGTGGTACAGCATTTTGTTGTTCTATTCTTTAATGCTCTAAAAGACAGAGACAGACGGAGCTCCATATCATCGTCAAAAGCCAAAGGTCTCTTCAGTAATATCCTTAGCTTGGACTATATACTACTACTACCGACTCACCGCAGCCTCAAGCTGCCCGAGGCCAACACAGCTACGCACACTCCTTCTTCATGGCAATTATGGCAATCTGTCATCCTTCATTTGCAGGACGTGCCCTAGCCATCTCAACCTTTCTCTTAACATATTCTTAGAAAGTGGGATTGAACCACACTTTTCGTACAGCCTACTGTTTGAAATAGGGTCAGTCAGTCGGGTACCTAGAACAATTTGTGGGCGATTTCTCTGGAAAGCATCAAGCAAATGTGCATCCACTTTTTAGAGCAACCATGCTTCAAAACCGTATTTGACCACTGTCATCACTGTAGCTTCCAATTTTCTTATCATGATTTACCGCTATATCTTCTTATTCTTCCAGACTTTTTTTAACTGTGAAAAAACACCCTGAGCCTTGGTTATTATGCTATTAAAATCTTCTCTGCTCTCACCATCTTTACTAATAATATTACCAAGGCAAGTTAAGCTGTCCACCTGATCAATCTTTTTGTTAACCAATGTCAAATTTTTATCTTCATTTATTCCTAGCCATAGCGACTCGCAGAACCTCTAAAAGCTCATTTATTTTGCTCACACTTTAATCTAGGATGCTTAAATCATCAGCGTAAAAAGCTAAATATCCTGCAAAACCTAAGAAAACAGTTCGGCCAAGACGTGAAACGTTTAAACGTTGGAGTATTTCAGAGGAATAAAATAACTCCGATTGTTACTGTGTGAAATTCTACACCGTACCATAAAGAGATTTCTTATCCTAAGAGATTTCAAGAAGCTTATTTATTTCTAATATTAGCTTTTGGGTGTAAAACTAGTATTTCTAAGAAAAATATAAAACTTTTAAGTCTTGTATAAATAGATACGAAAGGGATAGAGCCTTTTCTGGCCAAGCTTTCTTTCCAGGGAGTTTCACAAAAAAATTGCAACTATTATATCATTACAAATGTATTCTACAAAATCTTCCCATTTTTTTTTAAATCTTTAAAAATAGATTTCTGTGAACATGCCAGGTAAAAAAAAATACTAAAAAGATTCATGGATGATCTCTTTACCCTATACCGAAAAAGATTAAAGCATGTGAGATTTTCCCGTAATTTTCTATAATTACTGAGCAGATTGCGTCTTTTCCCCCACTTCTGGTGGGGGAAATAAAATCTGTATAGACACCTTTATTTTTAAAATTGAGGAAAGACAAGTTTTTCATTTTGACCCATTCTCTTTGTTTCCTGACGGTTTTCTGAAAAGAAAACTCTATTTCAATCCATGCTCAAAGGGAACTTTTATTGTCATTCTAGAGTTTTAAATTGTATTTTACCGAAAATTTTATTTCGCTGGCTCAGACTTAATCATTAGAAGGCCTGAGTCTGTCATCAAACAACAATATGAGAACTAGAATAGAAATATCACTGATCTGCTTCAATGATTTAAGAACAGAACAACTTCAGGAACCTGTTAACCAAGAGCCATTTCCATTGATCACTAATCACATTTTGGGGGACCCAAAATTTTCGGTTGGAGTAGGCTCTTCTAACCCTTATGGGCAGACGGAACAAATCACCTGGGCCTCAATTTAAGACCTGAAAAGAACACCAAGACAATCCGGAGTTTCTCAGCTCCCTCCCCACTTCGATAGTATTTCATCTACTGCTAATAATGAAGAAGTTGCAGGTTCTTCTGATCTTTTTGGAGACACACCAGGTCTCTTGTGATGAAATAGGACAAGATATCCAAGTGGATTTAGACTTTTTAGTTACTAAGCCGCCCCTCTTTGGATTAATTATTCAAATACAGCTAGTGATGACCAAACTGCAGACTGTTCAAACTCATTTGCGCACAAGCAGCAATTCTCTCGGAATGACGTCGACAAAATGATAAATACGAAACTCTTCAGATTATTGAATCATTCTTCAAGCAATGCTATCAACGCGAATCAAGCTGATGTTACATACTTCAAGAGTCAAAATAAATGAATGTCAATTTATTATTAATTTACACCTCTGCTTGCGATCACAAAATTGCATCCTTAAAATACATCCTAAAATTGGACCAAGATATCATGGTTGAATTACTTACTACTTGCGAACACATTCACCACATAATACTCTAAGGCTAGACCCGCATTATCCTTTGCCTAACAAAGGTGAAATCTTTCTTTATCTGTTTTACTCTGTCCTTTATTTATTCATGGAAGCTGAACGTAGAATATATGAAGCAGAGGATATTATATTATGTAATATTATTGAGCTCCTGATGGATCCGAATAACCCAGCAACAAAGAATATACTTGGCTCAAACGTTAAAAAGACCCTTTTGATCATTTTAATAAGTGATGAATAAGATAATCTTAACATTATTATAAGATATTAAGATAAGATGATTAATGAGATCATTTGAATAATCTAAGGGATTTATAATGTGCACCCCACTCGGCCACTGACCCACATTGTTGCTATTCATTTTACTTTTAATAATGTTTTAGGATGTTTGTGCCCCCCCTCCTCTCCTATATGTTGAATAATATAATTGGGGGTTTTGTCTCCGTGTGTTTTTTTTTAATATATTCTAATACAAGATTAAAGAAATTTCGCCCTCTTATAGATAATAAAAAGTAAATTTTTTCAATCTAATTGTTGTGAACTAGGACTACTTGCATAACTTGAATAAAGCTAGTCAGTAAAATAATATAAATAGTGAGGTTATACGGCAAAATATTAAAACGGTAAGACTTCAAGAAATTAATATTTCTAAGAAATTAAGAACTTCTTATATGTGATTGAATTCTTTTTTTTTCTTAGAATTCAAGTCAGAGCCGTATTATGTGGACCGCCTTTCAACTTGCAGTCAGAATAATGCGTAGAATACGGTACTACCGTACCGTATTCTTCAAGCTTTGTAGGTATTAATTCAAGCGTTGTTTGTGGTACATTAATTAAAATCACATGTAGGCTACTCCACAGCTTAATTGTCCTGATTTTGATATTATTTTCTATGATATGGTATTTTTGCGTGTCTTTAAAAATTTTACTTATAGTGCCGAACACAATGGTTTATATGTGTGTTAAGGGAAGGATAGATCAAACTATGTGTTCAGGGGACAAATATCAGTTTATGTCCATTATCCAGGTAGGTTTTTAAAAAATCGAGCCACGGAGTTTGTTTTCGTGCAGTTGCGTCACTTAAGGGGGGCAGGGGGCAGTTGCCCCCCTAAGAAAATTTGGAAAGAGACAATTATTATATAGCCAATGCCCCTTGATTCACTGGATGTGTACCCCTGGGGCCCCCCCCCCTCCAGTAAAAGTGATGAAGCTACGACCCTGTTTCTGTGTGTTTCTTCGATGGACCCTGCTAAAAAATAAAAATGAAAAAATACAGCATTTTTTAATAGTCAACACTGTATTCTTAATATCAGTCTTCTTTTACAGTAAGTTTTTCTAGTTCCTTTGACCTTTACCAAAGAAATAAAAATAATCAGTTGATAAAATCAGATAAATTGACATAAACAACATACTTTAAAAAATCATTCATATTTTATACACCAATACACTTCCAATAACTCCCCCCCGCTCCTAGACCGGTTGAGTTTGAACAAATATCCAAGATTTAAATCAACTAGTCTTAGACTTAGTTACTTAAATATTTAGCTTTTGATCATCTTATTTATTCAAAAGAATATATTATAAATGTATTTTTACTGAATTACTAGATCTAAACAAGATTAAACACATAAAAAAGACAGAGAGCAAAATTAGTTGCAATATTTCATCCTTATTGGCATTTCTCTTCACTCTCTGTTGGTTCGATCTTATTTGGTTCTTTTTCTTCTTTGTCTTTAGATTAGTATATATCACTAAAGGGTAAATCCGGCGAGACCCTCTTCTCACACATAGTATAAAGCGAATAAACTCATTCCACACTTGATGAAAACTAGCAGAGCATAAATATTATACAGTATGGAAAGTTCCTACAATATCTATCGAAGATTTTTGGGACAGATCAGTCTCGTAGATTTCTTCATTACTCCGCCTTCGTGCATCAGCAAAGACCAATTTTTATTGTATTCTGATTTGAACATACTATTCATGCTGTGGTAGCAAAATCCTAAAGCTATTGCAGTGCCTTAAAGGGAGACTTCTTTTATCGCACAATGTGGTGTGTCCCATTTCTGAACTATATTTTCCATACTGTATAATATTTATGCTGTGAGAATTAGCTGAGGATATTTGTCAACATCAGGGTAGTACCTTCTCAGTCCCAAGAGTATTTTGGGATTAGTTTTTCAAAGATTAATTTTTCAATTATTACTATAGAAAAATTGAATATATAAAGAGAGCTAATCCTTGCTTTGCATAATTAGTAAGTTTTGGGACTTGATTTCATCTTTTTTCCCAGCGAAAGATTTCGGCAATGATTCTCAAACAAAACAATATCTTGTACAATAGACACGGCTTGAGAACCTGATTTACGTTTAAGTTGATAATAGCAGTATTAATAAATAAGTAGTTCGAAATAATGCCTCGTTTCTAAGGCTATTTTCCATTTTTCCTGTCATACGGGCCCACAGGTGGTAAATCTTGATATTTTCCTGGATTTTTTTTTGCTCGAGTGCTGGTTCAATAGGTTTGCCTGTAATACAATAAACTAAAACCATAAACTAAGAAATCAAAATTGTATTTTAAAATAAAATATTTCAAATTATATTTCAGTCAAAAGCTAGGTTATGTTTCTTTCATCCTTTCTTTGTCTGTCTGACTTACCGCATGAGGCTGTAGTAATTCAAAAGTTGTTGTGTGAAATTTGTGACTAAAAATTGGATATACATCCCATAGCTTCAAACAAAGTCAGATGATTCGATTCGATGTATCTGCTATATCCTAACTTATTTGCATCTCCAATACTAAAATCTGTTTTCTGAAAATGTGTTGCGTCTTGTTTTCTTACTTACTGTAATAATTAGAAATCAGACCACTTGTAATAAAAATAATTTTCATCGCATCTTGAATGGCATTAATCCGTCCTTGAACAAACAACAGTCGTGAAATTTAAACACACATTTCATTTTTTGGTTTTAATATGAAATTGATGTTGTTTAACTTACCGCCTATTGAATTAGAACAGCCGAAACGTGTCTTAAAATCCCACAGAAACTTCCAAGAGCCGAGTTATCAATAGCATTTTGTTTTAAGCCTTTGTTTGCTCATCTACACATACAGCGTGAAGTGAAACTGGGTATCAATCAATCAGCCAAATTACAAATTATAAGGATTGTATTTGCATTTTTAGAAGAAGCATATTGAATTTCTCCCGTTGAATTTTCTCCATCCCACAACCCATAAATTGAGATTTTATCTTCTTACTCTAAATCTTAAATTAATTTTGTCACAAGAAAGCAATTTGTAATTTGGCTTATTGTCTATAAATATTACTAAATTTTAACAGATTTCAAATTTGAATCAACTTTTTTTGAATAAATTCTATTAGTTTATTGTGCTTCAGCATTTTATGCAGAATTGTGGTAATTGTAGAATATTTTGATAATCAGTTTTGTCTACACTGAACGCTTCAATTTTCGTACAAATTTATTCATTATCGATAAATTGCTGAAATCAATTCACCGTATTTCAGTATTGAAGCAGAATTATTTAACTTGAAAACTATCGATAGCACAAATTCTTAATGAGCAACTTTTGAAAATTGTAAGGCGTTCAGTTTTTAATTGTAGCCTATTATTATTTATTTTTAATTTATCGTTGAGTGATTTTGATCGCACTGTTTTAATTTTTAAACAGAATGCATTTTTGCTTGCAATCCCATCCAGATGCGTCGCTGATGATTTTTTGTTCATGTAATTTTAACATTCTATTGTATTTTTACTGCTCCGAAAATAACTTTTCAAGTTATAATGTCTAAAATATCCGAAAAGGGTTAGTCAGATAAACATTACTCCTGGGGGACGCCCCTACAAAATTTGCCTATGTATGTGTAAGCAAATGAATGGGATCTTTTATGCTAAGTTTGCAATTTGTAATTTTTGTTGTGCTATGTTAGTGATTGGTCATTTTTGCTATGCTATGCCTGCGATTTTTTATTTCCTTTTACGGTATTAAACTACACACACCTATTCTATGGGCGTCCGTAAACATTTTTACTGTAGGGTAAGGGCTAAGAATACTTTGTTTTCATGTCCAGAATAGAAGCATTGCAGAATTTCATACTTTGTGTTTAATTTTGCTCTTCCCAGGAAGAAGGGACGCCCATTTTCTGCGGACGCCCATAAACTGTGCTTTTAAAACGTAAAAATGTGAGTGCTTCGTTTTATGCGCCTAATTTGATATAAGGCTTGGTGTTTGTTTTATAGCTAGGACAGTGTGATTATGGTAGTTGAAGGCTCTTTTTTTTATAGCAAATAGAGTGATTATTTTAAGAAGTAAACCAGGCTTTCCAAGCAAGAGGTCAAGCCAAGGCCGAATGCTTAATATTTTAAATGGAGGAGGGGTTGTGGTATGGTCAGCAAGATAAAGCTATGAAGTGATAATCTCTAGTGGACAGGCTGTCCCAAAATCAAGCAAGGCCACCATCTGAAAAAGAACCGTCAAAGTCACGATCCATGAAACACTGCTTGGGGCAGGAAAAGGATTAATTTTCCTCTAAGATTTTGAAAGTAAATAAAATCGGACAAAAAGTCGACAAATTCAAAAATTTCTAAACAATAGGGTTTTTCAGCGGTATTGCCTCTATATCAATTTGCGCATATCCCATTCCCATCAAATTGTGAGTAGAATCACAAACCATAGCTCCTTTTTCAGATGGCCACCATCTAAAAGGGAACCATCAAAGCCATGGTCCATGAGATATCACTTGGTGCAGAAAAAGGGATTCATTCTCCTCTAAAATTTTGAAAATAAAGTCTGAGTAAGAGTCAACTTTTGTTGGGTAAGTCCCGTGTCAACTTTTGTATGTTCCGTCATATTTAGAGTGAAATCACAGCCTTGAGCTCCCTTGGCCATGCCCTCTTCATCGTGTGGTTTAAATGTTATTTTCTTAAAAAGTCAAAATAACAATATTACTTTATAATATTTTTTTTTTTGGGCTATTATTAAATTATAAAATGTAAAATTATTATACATACTATGTTGTTGGTTTTTGATTGGTTGTTTGCTATATTGAGTCAAATATATGAGTGATTTTGTATGCATCGTCTTTGTTTAGTATTCTCGTTAGACCTCAAAAGAGAAACAAATAATTTATTTTTACTAACAGAAATTAGCTTCTTTGACCAAGTGCGGCACCGATTCCAAGATTTTTTTTGGGACGGAGAACGGAGAGGATTTTACCTTTCCTTAACGTAGAAAGATAAGGGAAAAAGTTCTTTCTTCAGAAAAACGAATTTAAGGTCATAAATGGGTCAAAACTGGCGATAAAATTTCACGCAATTATGGAAATCTCGTAGTTCATTTTCTATGATTGCTTTAGCAATTCTTAACATTTATTTCTTAAAACAGACAAATACTAGTAACTGTTTGCTCATGTTCTGTTCTTAAAAATCAAACTGAAAGAGAAGGATACTATTTTATATTTATGATTTTATAGCGAAAAGACTGTCTCTGTAAATTGGTCTTACATAAAGAGAAAGAACAAAATTAGATTTTTCTCCTGTCCGCACCAAAGCGTCTAAGTGTCCGTCCAGACCTCGGTTTCCTGACAGCTCCTCTTCATACGTAAGATTTGATGCTTGTCTTCAGTAAAGTACAACAAAGCATTCATCTCTAGAACTTCAAATTGTACCAATCAGGAAGATTAAGTGTAAGTGGCGCGTTCGCATAAATGTACAGCTGGGTCTCTGCTCCTTAGCAAGTGCATGACCAGACATACATATATAAGCATGAATCCCTTACTGGAGCTGTATTTAAACGCCACTTTATTTAAATTCACGAAACCAAGCCAATTCAAATGTTATTTAATCACTTTTAATATTAGTTCTCTTAATTTTAATGATCTGTATTAATATAGAAATCAATCAAATGCTTTAACGCTAAAAACTAATAACCTGTTAAGAGTGTCAGTGTATAAAGTGGATACTGAATAGACGACAATTTTTTATAGTTACTTAACAACAATGTATCCGGGGCTTAAATTCTTCAACAACCTGGGGGGGGGGGTAAACATATACCCAAGTGTATTTGATAAATTGAGAATAACAGTTAAAAATGAGCCATATATTAATAAAACTGCAAAAAAATAGTGAATGACAGTTACCCGTTTCGTTGACTTATGCCCGCTTCTGGTCGAGTTGGCAAGATTTTGGAAGAAACTAAATTTCAGCTGGGTGGGGGACAAACTAGGGTCTGAGGAGAGTGGCAAACTGGGGTCTGTAGGGGCCAGTTGCCCCCCTGCCCCATAGCAAATTACACCCCTGCTTATTCTTAGAAGGTTCAATGTAAGATCTGGAGTGACTAAAAAACTATTTTTTTTTTATCCAAAGAGCCCTTTTCATAGCAAAATTCACGGTCTAGGCTGCTAAGAAATTAGGGTCTGATATACCATTATTCAACCATTTACCAAGGTATTACAGCGGGGTAAAGGAAAGCTTTTCAGGGTGGGTGTAGTTAATGACGAGGTACTCAAAAGCCCAGTTCATTCTTTGGACGGGTGAAGAAGCCGAAGTACCTTATACCATGGCTCATCAATGAAGGTGTTACCCGAGCATAGGTATACACTTATGCCTGGTTTGGAGCGGAGTATTTTCATGACTCCTCCCAATAATCAGTAGGTGAAAATTCAGTAAGAACCCTTGCGGTCCATCGATGAAATTTTAAAAAATGTCAAAAATAGTTCAAAACACGGTCTTTCTCCTCGAATAATTCCTCTGATTTTCTCGATTTATATCATGCACAAAGCTTAACAAAAAATAAAATAATGTGTTTTAAATTAAGGATGGAAGTAAACTCAAGATGAGATTAAGACAAGGAACGCTCATAGAAGAAAGCAAACACAAAGAAACTAAAGATTATTAAGAAACAATCACTCCTATTCGTTTATCAACGTTCCGGGTTAATTAAGTTTCATCAGGGGATTCAAGTTAACTAAACATCAATTTGCTACAATAGCTAGCTCTGAACCCTGTCCAGCAAATGCTCAATAGATTGGAGAAAAGACGTGATTGGAGGATTGGATTCCTCTAAAATACCAAGGAAAATGAAAGTAAAATGTGACTGTTTTTTTTGATTTTTATTTAACACTGGGTTTATTTAAAAAATAAAGTATACATCATCGATTCCCTTAATCAATCTTGGGCGTAATAAAACCCAAATAACAAAAAAAAAAAACAAAAAAAAAACAAGATAAAAAAAAAAAAAATCATAATTAGAGCTTAACTGACCGGACCCGAAAACCACCGAACATCCAAACAGCACAAAACAAAATTATAATATTTAGAATTATATTCAGCTGCAACTTTTATATGCATAAAAACTGCCCTAATAACTTCATATTTTTGAAAGAACCAAAAGAAAACGGCTGTTTTCGGGTATGAATAACCCTAAAATAGGTCCAGGAGGCAGATAACGTTTTTAATTTGACATCTTTGGTATTTCAATGAAACGAATGGGCTTTTAATAGAAATAGAGGACGCGAAAACTAGGTTCGGGTACATTGAAACGACTTACAAGAAAACCTTACGCTCCAAGAAACGCTACTCACTCTAATTCTGTTTCAAAAATTTTACTGCCATATAGCTCCTCAAGTATAAACAATTTGTTAATTCTAATAGCCACAAGAGGCACTCAAGTTACCTATTATAATTTTAGCATTCCGATATATGACGTATTCTTTCTGTCAATAAAGGAAATATTTGTCCAAGGAGTTGAAATCGATATAAACATCGGGTGGCATAAAGTTTATGAAACCAGTGTCTAGTTACAAACCCTCGTGGATTTCAAAGCTCATGGTAATTCACGTTGGCTTTAACCAAGTATAGAAATAAGGGAAATAAGTTGAATTAAGAGCCTCATTCAAGTAATCTGATTTATATTCTCGTCGACAACTCAGCACTCAAGTAATTCTCTGTCAACATAAATATCGTATAAATAAAACAAAAAAAATTTTTTTTATATCTATCTGTAAATACTTTTAATATGATTTTTAGCGAAAACCAAATAACCAACCTAAGGATCTTTTAATTTGAAAGGTGTAGACACGACGCTAAAAAATTTTTAGTTTACTATATAATTATAAATTTATACGACGTACTCTAATTATGTTATGTATTTTTTTTATGGTAAAGGTTTATACTCGAATCTTCAAAATTTTGAGATTATTACAACATCAAGTTATTGTATTATAAGCTAGAATCGAAAGAATCTAAATGTGTTTTTTTTATGAATTATGAAATAAAGAGAAGAAAGGGTATAATAATAAAAAAAATCAAATAGGTTATAAAAAAAAGGATTTTATCATCCAGTATAAAATTATAAAAAAATAAACAAAGAAAATATTTCGACAAGGACCTCCACCAAGTCGTCCTCAGTGGTCAGAAAAAAAAAGAAAAAAAAAAAAAAAAAAAAAAGGTTCGAAAAAAAACATGAAAAAATTTTTATTAAAAAAATTAAAAAAAATTTTAAAATTTTTTAAAAACAGTAAAGTAAAAACCCGACCCTATACTGGGTAGTGGTGTTCACAGAGTCCCGTGTTCACGTGGGAAGTTTTACATTGGTAGGAACCACCAACAACTGGAGGAACGATTGCATTAACACAAACCTTCAATAGACAAGTCCCTGAGGTTTGAAAATAAAAAGTAAAACCTTGATTCTGCTTTGGCCCTCCATGTTTTTGAAAACCCTGATGATTTAGTAATTTTTGAAAGGACAACTTTAATATATGCTGTAAATGGCCTACCGCAATCTTCTAGAGAAGCAATTGAGATAATAACTATATAAATAGAAATTTTGATATAAATAAAGATACAGGACATATTTATAATAACTTAATATTAAAAAATTCAATCAATATTTTTCCCCAGTCTAATTTAAGACAACCTGTCCACATATCTAATGAAAATCGAAGTTGCAGGAAGGCAAATCTATTGCTAAGCAAAGAATATTTGTCCAATAATGTTGGTGAATTGTCTTTCAATGATTCCGGCTGGTTTTTTGATTCAGTATCTTTTCTCTTCTTGTAGAGTCCACTTCAAAAGGTTAGATCTTGTCTTTGTTTATTTTTTTTTCTGAGCACTGAGGAAAACTTGGCGGAGGTCCTTTGTTTTGTTTTCATAATTTGCTGCTGGCTGATAAAATCCTTGTTTTTCTCACCTATTTGTTTTTTAAAATTTATTAACACCTTTCTTCTATTTGTTTCATATGTCATGTACAGCCAGTGTGGTCATAGAATATATTTGTTTCTTTTATGGCAAAGGGGGAGAATCCCCTTTTAAAAATTTTTTTATAATTAAAAAATAAATTTATAAAATTAAAATTTTTAATCCACCTAATCTATTTATTTTTTTTTTTTTTTTTTTACGGACCAGGAGGAGATTCTTCGTGTAAAAATGTAATATAATTAAAAAAAAAATTTATAATATTATAAGATATAAAAGAACTAAGCTAAAGGATTTCCGTTATGGTAAAGTAGGAGAAGCCTCTCGTCAAAATTTGTAGGTAATTACCAAATCAAATTGTCATATTAAGAAGCTAGAATCGAACGAGGCTAAGTATTTTTTTTTATGATAAAGGGAGAGAAGCCCCTCGTCATAATTTGGAGATAATTACCAAATAAATTATACTAAGAAGCTAGAATCGAATGAAGATAAGGATGTTTTTATGGTAAAGGAATAGCAGCAACTCGTTGGTTATAACCTGATCCTTAGCAAAAATTAAGAGCTATAGTACATAGTGTGCACTTATATTTTTTTCTATTCCTTCTTGAGGCAAAGAACAACAAATTTATTAAAGCTAAACACCACATTGAGACTATAGGAAAGGACGACCAATATCAATAGTTTTGCATTATCATCTCCGAGTATCTTCTTAATATCTGCAAAAAAAAACAAGAAAATCAGCAAGCAATAAGAAAAAAACAAGCTTTTTGATTGCCAACATATAATCAGAGTCACCTGAGTAGTCTAAAAACTCTGGAAACTCTTGAAAAATTTTAATAATTAGCGGTTTTTTTCTTCTGATTTCCGTTTCATGAAATGTTATTAAACAAATGAAAAGCTATTTTTCAACTAAAAGCAGGGAATAACTTTAAAACTAAAATTGAACTGAAATTATTGTTTCTATAGGTTAAAACTGCCCCCTCCTCAACTGCTATCTCATTAAACTTTAATGTATTTTTTTTTTACAAATAATACAACGGCCTAACTAAGCTTTGCCCCTAAAACACCTGTTTTATTACTAATTAAATGTTTATAAAAGTGAAACAGGAAGCAGAAAACGCTTGAAAAAATTTAATAATTTGCCGTTTCTTTTACTGCTTAAATTAACATAAAACTTTTATTATTATAAATAATATTTAAAAAAATGAAATCACGAAATTTACCATAAAATTATTCTACTGCAGAGGATATAAGGATCCAGTTCCCAAACGCAAATAAGGAACATTCTGAACAAGCGCCAACAAGAAAAATTTACGAAAAATACGCATGTGTACTTTCTTGTCCGTTTTATTAAACAGAAACAGTTTATAAGGACGTACCAAGGATTTTTTTTCAGGGGAGGGGGTTACACAAAACAAAACTAAAAAACATACCAAATTTGTTTATATCCATTTTTATTACGTTTTTAGGAGTCAGACAAACATTTCGGGGGGGGGGGAATTCAATAACCCCTACACCCCCCCCTCTGGGTACGGCCTTGTGAGATTATAATTGCAGGAATGTTTGATAATTGCCCGGAAACAATGAATCCTTTCAAAAATTTTGACAGACATAATTTTACTTTCTCTTGGATGGCAAAAAAGTCAAACATGGATCTCAGAAAAGACACTCAGACTCTCTGCCAAGAAAAAAGAAATGACCAACAAGAAGTCCCACACACACAAAGTACTACGACAAGAATTTCACAAATTGGCAAGAGCTGACAAAAAAGCCTACTGGTCTAATGTTTCCAGTGATATGGAAAGAGCCGCATCACGGAAAGATACACGAATACTCTATCAGATACTTAGAGAATGCACTAGGAAGAAGAAACAAACTACCATCCCTTCACTTAAGGCGAAGGATGGCAAATACTCACAAGCAGCGAGGAACGTATCGAAAGATGGCGAGTTCACTTCCAAGAGCTATTGAGACTAGCAGACAATAGTTATCGAAAGCAACCACTTACAGCACCGCAGAGATCCCCACACAACATATGAAATTGTATGCACGGACCCACCCTCCATGGATGAAGCAATTAAGGCGATCCAAGTTTTGAAAAACCATAAAAGCCCAGGAAGAGATGGGATTCCCGCCGAGCTACTGAAGCTCTCCCCGAGGTGGCGGTAGATGAACTTCATAGCGTGATCACCGAAGGCTGGGACCATGAATACATCTCAGATGACTGGAAGACCTCAATAATTATCCCTATTTTCAAAAAAGGAAACCGAATGGACTGCAAAAACTACCGAGGTATATCACTTATCTCCATTGCTGCCAAGCTGTTCGCGGTCTTTACTTTTAAATAGATTTAGAGACACCAGAAACAGCCGAACGTGACCCAACCAAGCAGGATTCGAGCCGGGCATGGGTTGCTGTGACCAGATTTTTAACCTGCGATCCTTGAACACCGGTTTAAACACCAGCAAGAAACAATCCAATTCTTCATAGACTTCATTACCGCGTTTGATTCGGTCCATCGTGATTCAATATGGGAATCAATGAGAGAGGACGGTGTACCTGAGAAGATCATCAATCTGCTCAAGGCATACTATGCTAGAACAAAGACCCGGGTAAGAGTCGATGGCAATCTTTCATATCTGGTCCTGATCGAGGAGGGTGTACGTCAACGCTGTGTCCTTTCACCAACTTTGTTTGACTTCGTCGTCGATTGGACCTTCAGGGTCCTGGACAAGTATAAAGGTGTTGCAGTGAGCCCCTCCTTCTCCGTCATAGGTCTTGACTATGCTGACGATGTGGACATGCTTGCTGAATCCGTTGCAGAAGCCCAGGCTATGATAAATGACGTGGCAGTCAAGGCACCCATGACTGGTCTCCAAATAAGCCTACCAAAAACTAAATCCATGCGAACAGATGGATGGGATAGGTTAAACCCCTGTGAAACTAAATGGTAATCAGATAGAGGACGTCCAGTCGTTCAAATACCTCGGATCGATGGACAACCCAGCCGGCGAATCTTCAGAAGAAATCCAGAGCCGCAAAGCGTCAGCCTGGAGTGTCTTCCTTCAACTACGGAATTATCTCTGGAAGCGGAGTGAAATATCGCCACCCACAAAGCTCCGAGTGTATGAAGCTATGGTTCTCTCTGTCCTCCTCTATGGATGTGAAACGTGGTCACTTAAAGGAGCCGAAGCGTTGAGCTTAAATATATTCGACCACAAATGCCTGCACTGGATCCGGGGCATCCGCCTCTCAGATAGAATTTTGAACGACGAAGTCAGTAGAAGATGGGGGGTCACCCGCTTGTCTCCGACATTGGTATGCACAGGAGACTGAGATGGTTTGGCCGCACAATTCGCAGACCAGATAATCATATAAGGAAAAACGCCTCAAATGTCTACCACTACCGCTACCACTCTTCTCCATGGAAGAAGAGGGCAGGAGGCCCAAAGAAGACGTGGCTAGCAACAGTTAAGTCTGACCTGGAGCCAATCGGAGGATTCCAAAATTACGGCCATCGCTGGGATCGCCAGTGGCTGGAAATTGTATATATATATATATATTTAATAAATTTGAAAAAACTCTCGATGAGCACACAGAGAAGTATCAGAACCTATAAAAGCAGCTTCTACTGCTCGATATAAAATGTAGTCGATATAGTCATCTGAACCTTATTGTTCATGGTCTACCAAAAGAATGAACCATTTACAAAAGTAGAAGATAGCATGATGAAAATAGTTAGAGAAAAGCTGGGTGTAACTAGGGAATTATCAATAAAAAAAAGAGCTATTGGATTGCTTCACGTGCGGGTAATATAACAAATAGGCGTATCAAGCAAAATAACTGGCAAAAGGAGTCCCCCGTATTTATTTCATGAAGCTCAGAAAGTGATATCCTATTGATTCTGAACAATGTTAATAGCCGAAAAACAATTAGAATTATAATTTCTACAGATCTACCCCCTGCTCTTAATCTTATGCAAAACTCCCTACTCTTGAAAGCAAGAGAAAAGAAAGAGTAACTTTTCATCGTCTTATCTCAAGTGCGTCATAAGGGTGTTAACGCAAGGCTAGAAAAGGAGACCAGTGATTTTTCTGCTTAGGAAAATAATGATTAGTTCGTTTATACCCTATTTGCGGACTATTACTTATTTTGTTTGTTTACAGATCATGTGTCCGTGATCGAGGAATGAAACAAGCTTATTTTCGTTGGTTTGTGTCATAAGTGAGAAAATGATTAAAAGGCAATGTGGGTGCAATTCTTTCCTGTCTATTTACTTTGTTCTTTTGTTTACCCTTTGGATTGTTTTGGTTTGTTTTACTGTGTTCTTTTTCTTTCGGTTCTAGTGCTTCTTTTTACTTTCACCATCTTTCCGTTATATTCTCCATAGGCCTAAAAATCAGGTTCTGTTTTTGTATTGTTTTTTCTTTTCAGTTGAAGACATTTTCTCCTGCTTATTGCGATTATTGTGCAATAATTTTCTACTTACTATGGTTTTTGGACAGTGTTTATTTTTTTTTCACCCGGATGAGATTAATCAAGCTTGCAGGAATTGCTTAAGCAAAAGCTGTAAGGTCTGTTAAATAGCAGTACTATTTAAATGACGCGTATGGATCTTCTAAGAACGAATGGTCATTAATAAATGATTGTATTGGCAAAAAACGGTGAGTTCTCTTACGGACGAGATGATAACATCAGAAGGTAATACAGGGGTTAAAGGAAAAATTAACGTTGGTAAAATGCTCAACACTCACTTCACTGAAATAGGTGAAAAAAGGTCGGAAGAGGCATCCCGAAATTTACACCAAATTCTGTTGACTTTAAAAATTTTCTACCCTCATTTATTCGTCGATTCCTATTCATCACCACTGTGTCATCTCCTCAATTGATGATTGTACCTAATCAACTGAAAAATGGACAATCAGAAGGGAGAGACGAATCTTCTACGAACTTAGTTAAATCGATTATGCCCGGCATCATAGTAAATTTTCTTGTACATATAATTAATCTTTGTTTCATAATGGTCTCTTTCCTTTTTGCATCAAATGCACCCGTGTCATTGCACTACATAAACGGGGCAATACGAGTGACCCGTCTAACTATAGGCCTATATCTATCCTATCTGATTTTGAAAATATCATTGAACATTGCATGTATGCATGAATTCTTAATTTTCTTGAAGAGAATAGTTTTTTTTGGTAAGTCCCAATTCGGGTTTCGCAAAGACCATTCCATAGAGCTTGCTATTTTGGCAGTAACCCAAAATATATATGATTATTTGGAATGAAATTCTTACTACTAAATTTGTGGATATGTGAAAAGCGTTTGACACTAAAGGTCACATAATTCTAAATTAAAAATTATCAAACTGCGGCATACATGATCAGGCTAATGCGTTAATAATGTTGTATTCAAGTGATAGAGTTCAGTGCATGAACGGGGGCAATGTTCAATAATTGTCTTTATATCCGTGAAATAATCTTGGGGTACCCCAAAGTTCAATTCTAGGCCATCTGTTGTTTTTAGCTAATGATATTAGTAATTCAATTGCGGACCTAGCGCTGACTGCACTATTCGCTGACGACACAGCTTTTATTGTTTCTGGAGTTGAAGTTAGCGTTGACATAGTATAACTCTTGCATTTGATAGACAAGTAGCATGGTTTAAGGAAATAAGCTAGCTTTGAATGCTTCAAAAACTAAATTTATATTATGTTCACGTACATCACGATCCCTTCCAAGTCTGAAGCTGATAGTCTTCTTTTCCAAGTAGAGATATATCACCTAGCTACCTAGGAATAGTCACCTAGTTTTTGTTACCAAGCTATACTGTTTGACTCGAATTCAAGTTGGAAGCAACATTTTAAATGTGCAAGATTGAAGCTTGGAAAGAACACGGGTATTATTCACCGTATGAAATTCGTTTTGCCTCTAGAAGCTAAGCGTTCTACTATTTTACTCTCGTTTATTCTTACCTAAACTGATATCCAATTATTTAATTAATTACTTTCAGATCCACTTTTATTTCACTCTAAAGAAAATAAAATAAGGTGCTTCGTATTCTAAAAAGCTTTCTTCCTTACCCAGCGTCTCTTCCAAGTAAGTCCTCTACAAAGAATTTATATTCTTTATTAAATTTTCGTTACTATTTAAAAATAATAAATAAATCCATACTATTGGGCCAATAGTATGGATTTATTTAGTATTTTTAAAAATTGTTCTTAATGAATCACCCTGTAAAACTAAGAAATTTTTATTCACATCTGTCGCTCCCAATTATTACATTTATACAAATCGTTAGCTAACGATTCTATTTTCGCCGTCAAAACAGAAGCAGGTAGTAACATTTGGACGGTTTAAATAAAGAAGAATACATTTCTCTAACTTATTATGCAATGCAATTCAGCAAAAATTTAATGTAATTATTCCGAACGATGGATCAAAATCCGCCTACCAACGTTTTTCCGGGCACATATTTGTTCTGTTTATAGTTAATTTTTTTCAGCATTTTAAAATTTTACCATATAATAATTCAATTGTGCTTTTTGAGAATCATGAAAAAGAAAAGAATATAAAAGCTTTTTCTACATTAAAAATGAAAGAAAGCCTGTTTTTATTCACTAAGGAAAAATTCAGCATTATAATATATTGCTGAATTAATAACCAAAAGAAACATAAAAAGTTCAATAATGGGTTTGAATATGTTTTTTAATTCTTTTAATTTTATATCATGCTTTGATTTTCTGCAACTACGAATGATAGGATAATTTACGAAATAATAAAGAATACGAAATAACTTACAATAGTGAAAGACGTTCTTCGTCCAATTCCATATCCATGGCCTCATAAAGAATATTAATTTGTTTCTTCCAGCTTGGAACCACGGTCCCTTGAAGTCCCCGGAACACCCAGGGACACCATTTAGAGTGGCAATTTAAAGCACTAATGTTGTCATCGGGTAAATTTTTAAAACACTCTTGGCATTGGATGTTGTACCATCCACACAAAATCAACTTGACATAATTTGCGCACCAAGGTGATTCTTTTTGGTCTATCTTTCTTAATATCCAATCAATGAGGAGATCATGTTCCCTCTATACAAAGAAAATAATAACTGTTTTCGCGAACAGAGAGAGAGACGAGAGTGTTAGTGTGAGAGAGAGAGAGAGTGAGAGGGAGAGAGAGAGAGAGAGAGAGAGAGAGAGAGAGAGAGAGAGAGAGAGAGGAAGAGAGAGGGGAAGAGAGAGGGGAAGAGAGAGAGGAAGAGAGAGAGAGAGAGAGAGGAAGAGAGAGAGAAGAGAGAGAGAGAGAGAGAGAGAGAGAGAGAGAGAGAGAGAGAGAGACAGAGAGAGAGACAGAGAGAGAGAGAGAGAGAGAGAGAGAGACAGAGAGAGAGAGGGACAGAGAGAGAGAGAGAGACAGAGAGAGAGGGACATACAGAGACATACAAAGAGAGAGAGAGAGAGAGATAGAGAGAGAGAGAGAGAGAGAAACAGACAGAGAGAGAGAGAGAGACAGAGAAAGCAACAGAGACAGAGAGACAGAGAGAGAGAAGGGCAGACAGAGAGAGACAGATAGAGAGAAACAAAGAGACAGAGAGGGAGAGAGAAAAAGAGAGACACAGAGAGACAGAGAGAGAGAGAGAGAGAGATAGAGAGACAGAGAGAGAGAGACAGAGAGAGAGAGAGAGAGAGATAGAGAGATAGAGAGAGAGAGAGAGAGAAAGAGAGAGAAAGAGAGAGAGAGACAAACAGACAGAGACAGAGAGAGAGAGAGCAGAGAAAGCGACAGAGACAGAGAGACAGAGACAGAGAAGGACAGACAGAGAGAGACAGATAGAGAGAAACAAAGAGACAGAGAGGGAGGAAGAAAGAGAGAGACAGAGAGACAGGGAGAGAGAGACAGAAAGGGAGGAAGAATGAAAGAAAGAATGAACATGAATACAGTGGCATTAGCTGAAAGAGAGAGAGAGAGAGAGAGAGAGAGAGAGAGAGAGAGAGAGAGAGAGAGAGAGAGAGAGAGAGAGAGAGAGAGAGAGAGAGAGAGAGAGATAGAAAGATAAAGAGAGCGATAGAGGGAGAGAAAAAGAAAGAGAGAGAGAGGGAGAGAGAGAGAGAGAGAGAGAGAGAGAGAGAGAGAGAGAGACAGAGAGATAGAGACAGGGAGAGAGATAGAAAGAGACAGAGAGGGAGGAAGAAAGAGAGAGAGAAGTAACATAAATACAATGGCAAGAGCTAAACTCTACAGGTAGCGAATTACTTAGGTACGTACCATTGTATTGGAAAATTCAGCTGTCAAACTCACTGGAGCTTGACATTCAGTCTTCTTTGATCTGCCACGCATTGATTTCTTTATTTCCGCAATGATTAGTTGAGGTTTAGGGACTTGCATGAACAGGACAGAATAGGGTAGCCTGTTTTCCCGATATGGACATTTTTCAGAGTGCCCACTAATCATTTTTGATGGATCTTCTATGGTTCCTAAAATGGAATGTCTGTTTACCATTCTAACGTTTTTGTTTTTGTTTTTTTTTGTCTTTTTTTCAAAATACTGGCTACTCAATCAACTAGAATATCAACAGGTGGCTTGCTTTCCAGTCAATATCAATTCTAGTCAAGCCAGCCATATATAAACTGGTGAGATGCTTTACAGTCAGGTTGCATTTGTATGCCTAAGGCAAATGTTACGCTGTAAATAGTTTTAGTAGTATGCTCACAAATACAAATGTGTTAAGCAGAAAGTGAAAAACAAATCGTGCTATTCTATTAAAATAACATTAGAAAAATACGAGCCTTTCGCAAGATCGGAAATTATATATTGTAGATAGATATTGAGATATTTAGGAGAATTAAAAACTTGTAATACCTTCAATTTGAAGGAAGATTTATTTTGTGAGGAAGAATTAGCAGCAGTATTAAAAGGATTAAAAAATAATAAAGCCTCAGGTGCTGATAGTTTGGTAAATGAGTTTCTTAAATATGGTGGATATGAGGTTAGAAATAAGTTAATGAAGATGAAAAGAAAAGTACCAAGTGATTTTAGGAAAACCTTAATAAAACCACTTTATAATAAAGATGATAAGACTGAGTGTGGTAATTATAGAGGCATCAGCCTGATCTCTGTAGGTAGCAAATTACTTAACATGATGATACTTTTTAGACTGAGAGATGCTATAGACAAAGTTTTGAGAGAAGAACAGAACGGATATAGAAAGGGTAGAAGATATGTTGACAAAATTTTCCCTCTTAGGTTAATAATGAAGTAGTACCTGAGCTATCAAACACTTTCAATTATCAGTCTTATAGATTATGAGCAAGCGTTCTACAGATAAAGGATGACAGATTGCCACAGATTGTCCTTATTGGCCAACCGTCGAAGGCTAAACTGAAAGCAGGTCGTCTTCGGTTGTGATGGGAGGATTTCCTAAAGAAAGATTTAAGGGAAATGGGAACTTCCTGTAAAAGTGTAAAGAGTGAGACTTTGAATAAATTAGGATGGAATAAGAGCGTGCGTAGTTGTGTAGGCCTCATGTGGCTTGGTGCTGCGGCGAATTTTTATTAGTAGTCATAGAACTGATTATGTTTCAGGGAGCAGCAAAATCTATATGCCCCCCCCCCCGAGAGAAAACCTAACTATGGCTCTGGGGTAAAATTCTTTTCTGAATCGAGGCAAATTTCATTTCAGTATTCTGAATACATATCATATACTCTATTGTTCAAAATTGTTTAATAGTGAAAAACAAATTTCAAATCATAGTTGGTCTTGGCAACAGGTTGGCTTGAACAGGACTGGCTCGACTGAAAAAATTTCTTTGACTGAGCCTTCCTTCTATTTTCTGTAACTACTTGCCCAACAGATTCGACCCTGAAAAAAGCTCGACAGAACAAACTAAAAGATACAAATGTGCCCGGTTAAAAATACAAAACACCCTTTTTTAGAATATAAAACAGCAGCTCTGGTCACTGGAAGGAAGTTTACAGCCCAGGTCTCCACACAAGTTTTTTCGCCATGACAAGTATTTACTTTAGGTATTTTGAAAGGACACTACTCCTATTGATCAAGAATTTAACAGATTTGAAGAGGGGAGCTCAGGAATTGAATAATTCTTTTAATTAACTGAACTGGGTTGAATTGTACGCCTTCTGAATTGTAACTGAACTTCGCTTTGTACGCCTATGATTGAAATTGACTGTATTTTAATAGAAAAAAAAAACCATTACAGAAAATACGTGTGCAAATTCATACCTATTGCAATAAGAAGCCGATTGTCACAGTTTTGGCAAATAATATTATTTTCATTATTCACCCATCCAAACCTTGCTAGATGGTTGGGGGATACCTCGTCGGGCAACTCCTGCCATTCACCTTCGCTGTACGTCTTGATTCTCTCTCTGAATTTCTTTCTGTCTTTTTTAGAAGATGACTTTTGTTGAGCTGGTTGGACAAGTTTTATACGTTCTAAAACATCAAGGATGAATATAAAGACCTAATGGACAAAGTATAGAAATGATCGGAAAAATTGTGATGTTTAAACCAAATTTAGGGGATTTTAAAACTTTTTTTTATTAGATTTCATAAAAAATTATGCTTTGAGTGCTTTTTCCTCAAAGGAATCTTTCTGGTTCCGTTTTGTTGAAGATATTTTGTCTGTTTGGGAGCATTGTTCTCTAAACATTCTTGTCTGTTTGGAAACCTGCTTAGATGCCTTTTGGAAGCATCTAAGCAGGATTCTCTGAACATTTTTTTGGTACATTTGAACACTTTCAATTCAAATCTTCAATTTACTTTAGAGCTTGAAGATTCAGTGAATCTTCTTTTTTATTTATTTTAATTCTAAGTATAACTCCTACCCTGGAATTTTCAATCTACAGGAAACCCTAACACATTGATCGTTATCTGCATCTCTCGTCAAATAACACAACTTCTGTGAAAATACAGATGGTAATCTTTTTAATTTGAAAAGTTCAAAAAGTCTGCTCACACAGTCATGTAGCATCTGAACTAAATTTTTTTTGAGATATTTTATTTGTAATAGTTATCCAATTAAACTTGATGAGAATGTCATGCATAGAAGATTAGAAAAGATAAAATAAGAAAAATAAGCCATTAGATTTAGAAAATATTTATAAAGATTGAAACGGCATTTAACTAACTTGGGTTCCTTCTACTGTATTGTAGCCTACATTTGTCTGTTGTCAGAACATTTTGTCTGTTTTGCTCTCAAACATGGATGCTCTTCAACATTTTTTACTCCAGTCACGGTTGGTCCCGTCTATCTCTTAGTGACCAAATACACCACTAGAAATGTGGCTGGTTTACCCAGACAAGCTAGGAGGGTTGAATAGTATGGTATTTTCTTTTTTAGGCATGTAGTGGCGCAGTAAAATATATCTATTTGGTTATACACGACTTGGAGTTTGATCTCCGCTGCAGCAACCCACCAAAAGGGCCTGAATTGGATTCCAGTATTAGATTATGCAAAAAAAAACTCTCCATAACAGTTAAAATAAGAGGAAAAGTAATATAATTCTAATGAATATCAGTAAATTAAGGTTAACGGTAAAGAGTAAGAAGGAATCTTATTTTAAAGCACAGACTTATGAACCTTCAGATCTTTTCTGTGGATGGGGAAAAAGTATCTAATGCTTAAGAATATTCTCGGAGGGAATCGAATTCATAAAACACCGGAGACATGGGATTTACAGAAAATTGCAGAAAGCCAGCTTCATAAACTTTCTGATGCCGCATGCCTTGCCTTGGCCTTTGGACCTCCTGACTGACCAGCCAAAAGTTTTCTTATAGTTCGATATATATATGCTATCCTAAGGCTCTATATGGGACCATCAGTGGATGAGGTGGTGGTCATTGTCAATAATGCAACTTTAACCACGAAAAAGAGCATCAAATTAGCAATTTGAAAAGGCCCTCTGTTTTATGCTTCATCCTAGACAGCTGTTACTCTTGCCCTGTGACAATATTTCACAGCTCTACCTTAAATTTGTTCACTTTGCAAGAGTCATTGACATTTTTAAATAATGGACTTACATAATTTAAACTATGATAATGTATATATGATTTATGCTAAAATTATAATAGCTAACCGTGGTTTAGACTCATATATTTACTTACTACTGATTAAAAATTTTATACAGATTTAAAAATCTTAATTTTAAGAAAAAAACCATAATAGGGCTAAAATCCATCTAAAACAGTTAAAAACACAGAATTAAGGAGGGCTCAACTTTTGCCATAATTTCGATAAATCTATTCAATATTATGAGTCACAACCAAAATGAAAAAAAGAGATTATAGCGTTGCACAACATCCCAGCTTGTGTTTTAGACCCTGAATTCAGTCCTAAAAGTTTCACTCAGCTAGCCCAAGCCTACTTTTCGTGAGAGTAAAAAGTCCCACAACTACAAATTTATCTAGTGACACTGCCATATTGGGTTGCAAATTGTGGGAAAAAAAAATAGCTTACTGGAAGGTGGCATGGCAGATGGCAAATAACTTGGATCGAGAATTTCTCTTCCTAACAGTTGCTTGTTGCCCTCAGAGGCTCCTTTTGGAATGACTGGTAGTGTCTTGTCAATGTTTACATCTGTGTCCATGACAAAGTATTTGGCAACCCATTCACTCCAATCCCTGTTAGCTAAGACGTTAATCTAAAAATGAGTCAAGAGGTAGAAATTTTCATATATCCTTCAATATTAATCCGGACGGTCTTAACATGATCTGATCAAGTTAAATTATGTCAAAATGTTCTTATGAAAAAATACTACAAATATTATAACTATATTGTTAATTTTTAAAAAAAACAGAAATTAGAATTCTATTATTAATACTGTAACAACCTCTTTAGGACTTAGCAGCTTCCATTTTCAAAACAACTATGCATATACTACTACTACTATTACTTGTGATACTACTACTACTAGTAGTAATAGCACTACTGCTTTTGGCAGTAAAATTATTAATGTTTATAGTATAAAGGTGAATGTCCCCACAGCAATTGCAATTCTCAGGAAATAGAAAAAAAAATCTAAAATCATACCTGGTCGACTTTTTTTGAAAAAGGTCTGAAACATAAGAAATGAGGAATTTGAAACAATGAAAAGTAATATAAATAAAAAAAAAGCCTTAAACATTAATTGGCCGAATTTAAAAAATCTATATATTTTTCTATTTTTATGTTTTTAAATTGTTGGATTCTTATAGGGTATGGATAACAGCTAGACCCCGGCACCACGCCGATGAGGGAAGACCGGTGGTGGCGTGGCCAAAAACAGCGCGCCGCACCACCGGAAAGATGTCGGCGGTGCGCCGCCTGCGCAATCAATGTTGCCCGCAGACATTAATGTTTTCATCAGTCTTTCTCAAATCACAGCTTAAATTTACAACAGATTCGAGCCTATTCACGAGTTCAAAAATTCACAAGTTGCTGGCTGGAAACTGGTCTTCTTCGTTATTCATCAAGAGAAGCAGAAATCTGGTAGAAACGAAATGGCTGTGTCGTTTCAGAACCCTTGCATAATAGTTGAAGTACCTATTAGCTATGTATCCTTAACATAAATAATTATCAAAATTAGTAGTTTTTTTCATCGAGCATTACTGCATAAAAAAATTCAAATACCGTATATCAAAATGCGTCAGTTATCTGGGTAAAAACTTTGAATATAACTTTGAACTTAAAAGCTTAAATTTTTCATAATGACCTTTGCCTATATCTGGTTTTTCACCTTTAAAAAAGTGTAATTTAGCAACTTTTATATTTACTGTTTTTTTTTGCTATTTTGAATTCATAAAAATACTTATTTTATTAAACTGGTTTTAATAACAATTTAAAAAAATAAATTTTAAATTTTTTTTGCTTCTTTAAAGAATAAATGTCATGTGGGCTATGGTTGAAATGCTGCTGTTTATTGCTTTTGGCTGCTCTTTTGGATATTATTCATTTTTTCTTTTGGGGATTTATTCCAAATTATAAACCGATAAATATCTAATATCAATCAAATTATAAACTGCCTCTAAAAGGAGTAAATTTATCAAATTGAAAAATATATGACAAACACTTCACATTAGAACACTTCAATTACAATGAAACAAAAAACACCTAATGGTTTATTCGGTAAGAAGAAGAATGAAGTGCCAGCTATTTTCTTAGATAAAAAATGAAAAGGTCATCCGTTTTAAATGTAATTAAATGAAATAAGATGCAGACTGAAGTAGCTCCAGGAAGATGTTGAGATTTTCATCCTAGTTCGTCACTTTTAATCCAAGCAAAATGTTAGGACACTTAGTATCAGGTTATTGAGATTAAGCTTTGATTTCCAAAGGCTCACAAAAATTACCAAATTTAAGAAAGTTGCAAGAATAAGTCACCTGTGGTCAAAATACTCAAAGACTCCTCTTTGATTCCCACCCAGACTCAAAGCGTCTGCTATGGTCATGTCCATGGAAATCTCCAAAGAGTGTTTTTTAAAATTCCTTTCAAGAGTGGTTAGGGGTATTTAGCCTTTTTTGCTTTTCTTCAAAGCTTTGAAAAAAGTGTTATAATATTTCAAATGTTACACTTGATATATTTGTGCATATTTTTGATAATCATTTATGTGGGGACCAAATTTTTTAAACCACTGTAGATACGTAAGAACGTTGCTACAGCTAGTACCCTGACGTCATAAAACTGTCAAAGACTCCTCCTTGAACGTACCAAATTGATAGCTTTTATTATGATTTGGCCTTTTAATCTTAACTTGGGCACTGGACAAAGGGCACCATTGTCACTCGAGCGCAACGTTAGGTCAGGATGTCAATATCGCTTTCATCACACCAATTCGTTTGAGTGTGAATCTGCCAGGTACTTATGAATGAATGTTTTCAAAGTAAACCCGTTAGTAGTGATAGGTCAATCTAAGAGAGTGGGGTAATAGGACATTACTGTGTCAATTAAACAGAGAGGGGTAATAGAACATTACTGTGTCAATTAAAGAGAGAGGGGTAATAGGACATTACTGTGTCAATTAAAGGTAACAGACAGTACCCTTTTTTATATTAATATATACAGGCGGGTAGTACTCATACCATTCAATGGGATAGTCATTCCAACAGGGCATTAACATGTATCATAAAAAAATCACCACGCCTAAAAAAGTCATGTCTTGGCTTGGTTTTTTATGTTGTAATTATAATCAGAATACCATGAAAATTCATTTTGTTCATGAAACAGTGATTTTGTTATTAAATTCAATGTTTCTGATAGAGTCGTGGCTGTTCATATAGCATGTACACATCGATGGTTCTTTTCATAATATGGTTGAATGAAGTTAATGGCTATCAAATTCTGTCTGTTAAGCAATATTTGTAGGCGTGGTTGTTTTATGTTTAACCTTGAACACAGGTATAAAAACTCTGATGATGAGTTATTTGAACTGTTATGGATGTTTTAATGTTGGACATGATTCTTCATTATGGTATGATTATAGGAGTTGACAGAAACGAAAATGGTAAACCATCTGAGGGGATGCTAACTCCTATTCAGAGATACATATTTTTTTTATTTGGGTGATTCTCAACTGTGTTCGGTATAATACACAACTACCATTTGAAAAGTGTTGTAAGGTCCCCTACCCCAACCGCAAGAACCCCCCCCCAAATGTTTTACCCCCCCCCCCATAGCCCCCACCCTCCAACCCCATCACCTGGAAAACACACCCCCTCACGGAAATTGTGGTTTTCAAAATTTTAAAATCTTCTTTGAGTCATGTTATTTTTTAGTTTAATTCAGAAGTTCTAAGGGAAGTGGAAAAGAAAAATATATGTGTAAATCTTGCTCCCCCCCCCTTTCCTCTATGCAAATACTTTCTTCTCATAAAAGATCCTCTAAAAAACCCTGACACAATGGAGGTTGAAATTGTTTGATAATATCTAGGTATTTCTAGTCTTGTTTTTATAAGCCGAAAGTGATTGGAGACTACCCAATTGCTAAATATTTTTTTTTGGTGGGGGGGGGGGTCCCCTTTTAAATTGTGATAAGTGCTTATGATCTTCTGATGAGAGGAATTGATTTAGATTTAATGTGTTCATTTTTTATGATGATATTATGCAATGCAAGTCAAAACAATATCCGTTTCATATATGATACAATAGGCGAAACTGTTTTTTAATTGTTTTACACCTGATTAGCTTTAATCCATAGAAAATCATAGCTAATTGTCAAAATGATCATAACAGGTTGATAGCCTTTCACACCTTTAACTATACACCTTGACATGTCTTTTAGAATTAAAACAATTCGTATAAAGGTATAATGTGAATGGTGTAATTATATCAGTTTCAATATGGACTCTGAAATAAGTAATGTTCCAATTGTAAGTAGCTCTCTCTGCCATTAAACAATCTTTTGATGAGAAGAACATTAGAACCAGCAAAATGGCACTTTTAACAAAAAAAATAATTCAAAATCGTGATAAAGATGGGGGCTGCCCCCTCCCCAACACCTAGGTCTTTACACTATGGGGAGTACCATTGCATATATCTCTCACTTATTTTCTGGGGGGGTCCCATGTTTGTGTGTGTGTGTTTGTGCGTGTGTGTGTGCGTGTGTGTGTTTGTGTGTATGTGTGCTTGTGTATGAGAGTGGGGGGGGGGGAGTTACCCCCCAATCACTTTCAACTATTAAAAAGGGCACTAGCCCTCTCAATTTCCAATTGAATGAGTACCTTTTAAAGTTTTCACGAAAACTATCTATAAGAACCTTATATGCCCCCAGGGCATAACTTACAACCTTTGTCCTGGGGGCTCTTGGGGGTTTGTCATCCTCAAATACATAATTTCCAAAACTTTCTACTACATTGAACAAAATGGCTATCTCTAAACTTTGATTGAATGTGTTTGGGAAAATGGTGGGCGTGAGTGTTATGCCCCCAGGGCACAACTTATAACCCCTGCCCTGAGGGCTGTGGGGGAGTGTCCTCCTCAAAAACATAATTTCTATCTTGAAATCAACAACGCTGAACAAAATGGCTATCTAAAAATTTTGATTGGATGTGTTTGGGGAAAAGGTGGGCAAGAGACAGGGGTTAGTTGCCCTCAAATCAATTTTGACTATTAAAAAGGGCACTAGACCTTTGAATTCCCAATTGAATGAGCCCTTTTTCAAGTTTTTACAACAAAGATTAAAATAAAACTTATATACCCCCAGAGCATAACTTATAACCCTTGCACTGAAGACTCTGGGGGGAGTGTCCTGCTGAAATGTATAATTTCCTGAACTTTAAACTGCATAGAACAAAGTGGGTATCTCAAAATTTTGATTGTATATGCTTGGGGAAAAGGTGGTCATTGAAGGGGTGTTAGTTGTCTTCCCATCACTTTTAACTATTAAAAAAGCTACTAGTCGTTTCAATTTCCAATCCAACGATCGCTTTCTGAATTTTCTACGACAAAACTTTATATAAAAACCTTATATGCCCCCAGGGAATAACTTACAACCTTTGCCCTGAGGGCTGTTAGGGGGTTGTCATCCTCCAAGACTAATTTACAGAACTTAAAACTACATTGAATAAAATGGCTATCTAATAATTTTGAGTGGATGTGTTTGGGGAAAAAATGGGCGTGAGAGGGGGCTAGTTGCCCTCCAATCCCTTTTGACTATTAAAAAGGGCACTAGCCCTTTGAATTTCCAATTGAATGAGCCTTTTATGAAGTTTCTACAACAATGCCTTCAATAAAAACCTTAGATGCCTCCAGGGCATAACTTATAACCCTTGCCCTGAAGGCTGTGAGGGAGTGTCCTCAAAAACATAATTTCTATCTAGAAATCAACTATGCTGAACAAAATGGCTAATGCAAAATTTTGATTGGATGTGTTTTGGGAAATGGTGGGCATGGAAGGAATGTTAGTTGCCTTCCAATCACTTTTGACAATTAAAAAGGGCACAAGCCACTCCAACTTCCAATTGAATGAGCCCTTTTCAAAGTTTCTACAACAACTTCTTCAATATAAAGTGCCCTGCTCTAAAGGAAAAAAAATAATAAATAATAGAATGTGCCATTGTTCTTATATGCCCTCAGGGCACAACTTAAAACCCTTGCCCTGAGGGTTGTGGGGGAGTGCCCTCCTCAAAAACATTTTTATCTGGAAATGAACTATGCTGAACAAATTGGCTATATCAAAATTTATATTGGATGTGTTTGGAGAAATGATGGGCATGGGGGGGGGGCTAGTTGCCCTCAAATCATTTTTGACTATTAAAAAGGACACTAGCCCTTTAAATTTCCAATTGAATGAGCCTTTTTTGAAATTTTCTGCAACAACACCTGCTATAAAAAACCTTATATGCCCCCAGGGCATAACTTAAAACTCTTGCCCTGACGGCTGTGGGGGAGTGTCCTCCTCAAAAACATAATTTCTATCTGGAAATCAACTATGGTGAACAAAATGGCTATCTCAAAATTTTGATTGGATGTGTTTTGGGAAATGGTGGGTGTGGAAGGGGTGTTAGTTGCAATCCAATTACTTTCGACTATCAAAAAGGGCACAAGCCACTCCAATTTTCAATTTAATAAGCCCTTTTCAAAGTTTCTACAAAAACTTCTTTGATACTAAGTGCCCTGCTCTCAAGGGAAAAAAAAAATAAATCGTGCCAACACTGTTCTTATATGCCCTCAGGGCATAACTTAAAACCCTTGCCCCAAGGGTTGTGGGGGTGTTTCCTCCTCAAAAACATATTTTCTATCTGGAAATCAACAACTGTGAATAAAATGACTATCTCAAAATTGTGATTGGATGTGTTTGGGGGAAGGATGGGGGTGGGGGGGGGCTAGTTGCCCTCCAATTACTTTTGACTATTAAAAAGGGCACTATCTACTCCAATTTCCAATTGAATAAGCCCTTTTTGAAGTTTCTAGGACAACTCCTTTGATACAAAGTGCCCTGGTATGAAAAAAAAACAACTAAAAATAAATAATACATTGTGCCAATATTGTTCTTTACTTAGGCAGTGCTATTGCGCTGCCTATGATAACAAGCTTTGTTTTAAAATTCAATAAAAAAAACTTTAGAATAAAGAGCAAGGTCTTGAGCATAAAGAGCAATTGTACCTAACACATTTTGCATGCAGACCCACCATACTTTACCCGCCCCCCCCCTCTAATGTGCATATATATAGCCCAAATTTTGTTTCTAAAGTATTTTACTTTCATTATATTTAGTGATATTTCATTAGGATTGAGTGTCAAAGATACAGATTCAAATTCAATAAAGCACTTGAGTGGCATATAATACACAAGTACCAATTTAGATTCAGGATGCAATTCTCACTATGGAGGTAAGTTTATGGCTGGTCAATTATGTTTCTGAAGCCTGGTCACTCCCAAAACCAAAGAAGATTTTTAGACGTTTTCTAGAGAATTGTTTTGGAAACCAAACTGACTGACCATATATCACATAGTAGGCTCTGATGACCTTTATAAATCTGTGTTATGAAAGTGAAACCTTGCAAAACAGATCTGCTTAAATGGAGTACAAGAAAACTGTTTTCAGTTTCACAACTTTGCTCAATCCCAATTTATTAGGTTTCAAATATCTGCAAATACATTTCCAAAATTTTGAAAAGAACCCATTGCATATGGCTGAAAATTCTACTCAAAAAACAGGAATTACATTTGCCAAACTAAAACCAGAGTAAAAGAAACTGATAACAGAAAATTAAGGTAAAGTGTTGCTTGGTCAAAATTTCAAATCAGTCAAGTAGGCAAATTTTTTTAAATATTTTGCAGTTCATATTATTGATTTATGAATAAAGTAAACATACTACTTGATGTCTTTTTTATACTCTTTCCAAATATAATAATTATTTTTGTTGCAAATGAATTTTAACCCCACTCTATATATAACAATTAAGGGTATATATTTGCACATTAGGGGGGTAAAGTTTAAACTTACCTCACATTTGCATCAGAAATATACTTTACCCCTACTGCTCCCCCCCCAATGCATAAATATATACACTGAATTGGTATATATAGGGGTGGGGGTAAAATTCATTAGCAACAAAAATGATTATTATATTTGGGAAGAGCATAAAAAAGACATCAAGTAGTATGTTTACTTCATTTGTAAGTCAATAATATGAAATGCAAAATATTTACCCAAATTTCTAAAACATAGAAATCTGGGTATTTTTTTCATTATTCATATTATTGACTTACAAATAAAGTAAACATACAGCTCAATGCCTTTTTTATGCTCTTTCCAAATACAATAATCATTTTTGTCATAAATGAATTTTACCCCCACCCCTATATATACCAATTCAGGGTATATATTTGCACATTAGGGGGTGAGGGGAAAGTTTAAACTTACCTCTCATTTACATAAGAAATAAAATTTACCCCTCCCCCCGTAATGTGCAAATATATACCCTGAATTAGTATATAAAGGGGTGGGGGTAAAATTCATTTCTGACAAAAATGGGTATAGTTCTACAAAATCATATTATTGAGTTAGGACAAAAGTAAATACACAATTTGATGCCTTTTTTATGCTGATTATGAATATAATAATCATTTCTAACAGAAATGAATTTCAGCCCCCCCCCCCCAGGCTATATATGCCAATTCAGGGTTAGGTATATATAGGGGGGGGGGGGGCTGAAATTCATTTCCTTTAGAAATGATTATTATATTTTTTATCAGCATAAAAAAAGGCATCAAATGGTTTATTAACTTTATTTCTAACTCAATAATATGATTTTGTAGAACATTACCCAAAAGTGATTATTATATTTGGAACGAGCACAAAAAATGCATTAAGTTTAATGTTTTATTTATTTGTAAGTCAATAGTATGAATAACAAAAACTTTACCAAAATCTGAACAGGGTTAAAATGGAAGCTTGACAATATATTCCCAGAGTATGTTTTTGGCCCTGTATTCATTACTGAAAGCTTTATTTTCCTAACCTAACCGCTTTCCAAGATAGTAAAAAGCAGCTAAATTAGAATTTAACCAAGATAGGTAATACATGTTCCATAAATGAAGGATGACAGATTGACAAAAATTAATCTTGTCAACTAACCATCTAGGACCACATGAAAAGCAGGTTGTCCCTGGTTGGGGTGGGAGGGTGTTGTAAGGAAAGATTTGAGGAAAATGGAAACTTCCCAGGAAGGTGTTAAGAGGAGGGCTTTGAATAGATTGGGATGCAGGATGAGCATTCATGCCTGTGTTGACTGCTTAGAGCTATAGTGAGTTGCTAGTAGTAGCCTAGTCAGGCACATATGTGGGAATTTATTTAGGGGGATCCAAATCCTGTATTCTGTGAAAAGCATCATAATATTAATGGAAATACAAAAAAACGTGAGGTTTTGGCAGAAGCGGGGGAGGCCCCCTCCTTTGTACAAGCCAGAGCCTAGTAATGGTATTACAGGCACACATCTCAATTAAGTCCAATCTTGATAGTTTTAACTGTATCAAGCAACATATATGAAAAATTACAACACAAATGGTAAAATTCTACTTTAGCTAGCCTACTTTTGGCAATCTTGGAAAGAGGTTAGGTCAGGAAAATGAAACTTTCAGGGACAGGTCTACAGGCTGAAGTATGGGTAAAGTTGTACGAAATCATAGGCTATTATTGAGTTAGGACTAAAGTGAATACACCATTCAATGCCTTTTTTTATGCTGATTATGAATATAGGCTAATAAGCATTTCTATTGGAAATGAATTTCAGCCCCCCCCCCCTATATAGGCCATTTCAGGGTTAGGTTAGGTATAGCCTATATAAGGGGGGGGGCTGAAATTCATGTCCGATGGAAATGATTATTATATTCATAATCAGCATGAAAAAAGGCATCAAATGGTGTATTCACTTTAGTCCTAACTCAATAATATGATTTTGTAGAACTTTACCAAAGTATGTCCTGGATAGTATTTTGAAGTACCTACCTCCACTCCTTCCTCTGTAGGGTTCTGAAATTTCCCTACATAACAGGTCTAGCCTATAGCCTACCTATTGAAATTTTGACAAAACATTTTACCTTAATTTTCAGTTATTAGTCTCTTTTTCTCTGGCTTTAGTTCTGAAAATGCAATTCCTGTTATTTGAGTAGCATTTTAAGCCATATCAATGTCTTTTTTCAAAATTTAAGAAATATATTTGCTTATCTTTAAAACCTTATAAATTGGGATTGAGCAAAGTTGTGAAGCTGAAAACAATTACGTTGTACTTCATTTAAGCAGAAAATCTATATGGCAAGGTTTCATTTTATAACAAACAGATTTTCAAAGGTCAGGACCCTCTAGAGGGAGGAGTGGAGGTAGAAACTTCATAATACCCTCCCAGGACATATTTCAGCCTGTAGACCAATCCCTGAAAGTTTCACTTTCTTAACCTAACCCCTTTCCAAGATAGCCAAAAGATGCTGAAGTAGAATTCTACCAATCAAAGCACATTAATAATAACAACCTTGTAAATTGTCATGGCGATTATAGATGATATATGATATTTAGCCAAACTGTAGGGTTAACTCGGAAGTCAGAGCTAAAGATGTGATGAAAGTGACAATGCAGCGTTTTTTCAGTCAATGTGCTAAAGGACTGGGCAAACGTAGCTGATTTCGGGAACTGATTTCCAAATCAGTGCCGATTTTAAAAGAAATCGGCGTCGATTTAAGCTTGAAAATTTTTCTATCTTTCGGTGGCTATTTACAAAATCAGCGCCGATTTTCATCGTGATCATCATTAGCAGCGCAATAGCACTGCCTAATTAAAGAACGATGTTGGCACAAAGATTATTTATTTTATGTTTTTTTTTGGTTTCTTGGTCTTAGACCAAAAACTTCCTATCGAAGGAGTTATCGTAAAAACTTCGAAAAGGGCTCATTCGATTTAAATTGGAGTGGCTTGTGCCTTTTTTAATAGTCGAAAGTAATTGGAAGGCAACTAACACCCCTTCCACGCCGGGCCGTACGCATGGGGGGGGGGGGCCTCCGGACCCGCCCCCCCCCGAAATATCACGATTTTTTTCATTTTCCCATAATTTTCTGATTTTTCTCACAGAATAATGGGTTTGGAAGATTTGGCCCCCCCCTCCGAAACAAATTGCCCCCCCCCCCCCGAAACAAATTCCTGCGTACTTGCCTCCTTCCACGCCCACCATTTCCCCAAATACATCCAATCAAAATTTTGAGACAGCCATTTTTTTCAGCGTAGTTGATTTCCACATAGAAATTATGTTTTTGAGGAGGAAACTTCCCCTGAGCCCTCAGGGCAAGGGTTTCTAAGTTATGCCCTGGGGCCATATAAGGTTTTTGTAGAAAGCGTTGTCGTAGAAACTTCAAAAAAATCTCGTTCGATTGGATATTAGAAGGACTAGTGCCCTTTTTGATAGTCGAGAGTGATTGGAGTATAACTAACACTCTTCTCATACCCACCATTTCCCCAAACACATCCAATCAAAATTTTGAGATTACCATTTTGTTCGACGTAGTTAAAAAGTCCGGAACTTTCGTTTTTGAGGATGACACTCTCCCTAAAGCCCTGAGGGCAAGGGTTGTAAGTTATGCCGTGGGGGCATATAAGTATTGACGAAGACCACACTGCCTTTCCATATAAAACAAACACAACTTAAAAACAATAGGGAAATTTTTTCCAAGACAGTGCATCTAATATAATCTATCTTCCGTACATCCCAAGAATCACAACAAAAATAAAAAATATTTGCACAAAAAATAATCTGTATTTGGTTTTCACTAATAATTTTAAAATCACAAATTTTTTAAACTCCGGTAAAGATAAAACCCCAGTTACTCGCCAAAGAAGGGTTTATCAAATACCATGCGATTGTTGCAATTACTACGTTGGCAGAACTCATCATAATCTAGAAAAACGGATACATCAGCATAAAGAAGACATAGACAAAGCGTTAATTGCTATTAGTTCTAATAGCTCCTTTGATTCTGCTTTGGCTAGCCATATATTTAATAATCCCAGCCACACAATACTTTTTGAAAAATCTTCTCTCATTAGTAGTGATTTGGGGATAAAACAGGTTATTCGGGAATCAATCGAAATTACGCTCAAAATAAACAAAAATATTTCCTTAAATAGGGACTTAGGAGAATATTCACTGAATTCTTTATGCTCAAATGTAATTAAAAATGATCTAACAAAATATTTTATTAAACCAATTAACAGTAGTATTGAACCCGTTACAAAACGGCCTTTAAGATTAGCTGCTAAAAAAGCAAGATTAGCTTTGAAAACTTGCAGTTAATGATTTTATTTTATTTCGTTTGAATAAATTCATCCTCTCATCATTTTATTTATCAGTCCTGGTTGAACTTCGTTGAAGTAAGGATGCTGGGGCTGTTTTAAAAATTTTTAAGAGCATTTTTAGTTTTAAACTTCGTATTTTAATGTAAGTTGTTTATATATATATTTTTTCTTTAATGTTGTGCTGAAGGCGGCCCTTGGACATAGGGCCGAAATATTCACCGATTTAAATTGCACTGTCTTGGAAAAAATTTCCCTATTGTTTTTAAGTTGTGTTTGTTTGATGGGGCATATAAGGTTTTTTCTTTTAGAAAGGCTTGTCGTAGAAACTTCAAAAAGGAATCTTTCGATTGGAAATTGGATCGGCTAGTGCCCTTTCTAATAGTCGAAAGTGATTGGACGGCAGCCTGTATTGCCTGTATTGTCCTGTGACGGAATTTCTTTATAATGACCCAGTATAGATGCATTTGTACTACTAAAATTACCTAAATGTTCTCTTATAAATCCATCTGTCCATTCTGGGTCCTCCACCTTGTCAATCTCACAGGTTAGATCGTCTAGGCTGGCCATGTCCCCAAAACAATCATTTAGAAAACCCCTATGTCACTCCATATTATCAAGAACTAGTGTAGGCTCATCTCTAAACTCCATTGGTGGTGCGAGAATTGGTTCAGGTCCACTAAAAATGGATGCTTCATGACCTGATGAAGCTGGCGCTGCTAATTCATTAATCTATAGAAAAAAAGGGTTTATTTTCTATGTGAAATAAACATTATTTTATAAAGTTAAAAAACTATGTTCATTTTTCACCCCACCCTCAAAACTCAATTTCCCCCTCCTAGCATTATTTTAACTAAATACATGCCTCCGCCCCCAGAAAGTTCAGAAAGAAGCAATGGTTTATTTTTTCCTGAATCTTTTATATTCTTATGTTTTCCTGGCTTTTAAATTATTGGCATTTTGTACACCTCCCTAAAAACTTAATTTCATCCTTCCTAGCATCACTTTAACTAGATACTTTCCTCAACCCCAAGAAAGTTCACAAAGAAGCAATAGTATATTTATCCTGAAGTATTTCAAGTCAGATGTTTATCGGGATATTAAATAAGTAGCATTTTTTACACCTCCCTCAAAACTTAATTTCCCCCTCCTAGCATTATTTTAACTAAATACTTGCCCCCTCTTTCATATAAAGTAGCCAAAATAGAACTTGGTTAATTTTTTTTTAATTACACTGAAAAAAAATTGAACGCCTAAAATGCCCCCCCCCCCCCGATAAATATTCACTATTTTGGTGTGGCATATAAAATGCAATGTTTAGACTAATAGCAAAAGAGTGGCTTCTTTGACAATCAAAAACAATTACACTTTATTTAGGTATCTCTGAGGGGAGCAGAGAAATTTAAAACAATGGTTGGGGAGGGGGATTAATATTATAGCGAAAATAACATTTTAATATCTCTGACACACACTTTTACAGTGTTGAAAAAATGGCGAAAAGAAAAGGCTAAAAAAAGTTGGAAAGAAATAGGTAGATATTTCTATAACCAGGTAAAAATGCTTACATTTCCAAATTCAGACTGCACTTGTGTGCCTGAAAGCCCCGGAAAAGCATGAATTGGGTCAATCTCACGATCCTTAGTAGATGGGGCTGAGGCATTATGAGAAGCCTCCAATCTTTTTTCAATTCTCCGCCAGTTTGCGTAAAGATTTGCGCAGGCAGGGCAGAGCTGGCACTGGCGTGAGAGGCTCCGGGCATTAAAAGTTGATAGGTCAATGGGTGGCTCAGAGCTTGTGTAATGCAACCAGCCTATCTTATGATGGAAGGCCTTGCAGCTTGTATCGGTGTGGCATCGTTCCCTCTTGTTCTCTTTTCAGGGGTAGAGTAATTTTCGGAATCCTCCTTAAAAAAGAAGAAAAATTTAGTTTGAAATTATGATCCCTCTTTTACAGAAGAAAAATTAGTACCCCCCGCCCCATAACCAGAATTTTGCCTAGAAAGCATTTATCGCAAAGAAGCCTCTCCCCTCTTTTCAGCAAAGCAAAAAGTAAAAATTTGCAAGAAATATACTAGGCTTAGAAATCAAACGTTTTTATTGCACAACTTGTGAAAAAATAAATCTTGACAAACACTAGTCTGTAGCCTTAGGATAGAAAGCAATTTTTCTATTTTACCATTTAGAAAAAAATTTAAATGTTCCAGTCTATAGGCTTTAAATAAGATAAAAAAGATTGTTAACAAAGAGCTTACAGGCCTAAAATTCGCGATCATAGGTTAAAACTGTTATTCAATTTACGCATAATAAAGCTATGTATCTTTTTCTTAAGCCCCCTTTTTCTTTTTCTTAAACCCCCTACTTTTCACGGGGAGAAATAGTTTGTTTTCACCTTACAACGAAGGTGTTAGAATTGATACATTGCCCCTTCCCTACCTTATATTTTTATGAAAGCCTCTTATTCATCTATGAAACCCATGAATTCGAAAATAAGAGCATTTAAAATGCCCCACCCCTTCCTTTCCATGAAGGTAAAACTTTGAAAATTTAACTGAAACATTATTTTCTTTCATCAAATACATTTGAAAATAGAATATCTTGTTGAATTTCGCAAATAATTCATCCCTTTTTCAAACTATCTTAAATTATGCAAAGGCATGTGGTACTAATCATTTCCGGTAACTCACCTGTGAGGTTTGTTTTACGAAAATCGCCTTCTCAGAAGAAGATTCAACACACATGGTTTTATCTAAACTGCAAAGAGAGCAAATTTTAAATGCATAATGGGAAAATGACATTTTTGGGCGAGAGAATAATTTCTAATGAATGAATTAAACTCTTAAACAGAGGGGGGAGGGAAGATGGGGTTTACTTAATGGAAAAAAGGGTGTATTTTATGCTTTCTATCGAGAATAAACATCATATAGTAGAGTTTGTATTGTGGGGGGAGGGGTATGCCCTGAATTTGAATTTACTGGAGGGGTGACTATGTAAAATGATTTTATTTGGAAACGAATTAAGAAAATTTACTAAACTGAACTCACATTATAAATCGATGTAGCCAAAGCTTTCTAGTCAGTAATATCAAATGCGTTATCCATGGTGTGTTAGAACTTTCCGAAAGTTTAATCGTAACGCATGCCCGTTACATACAAAATCTCAAGGGCGAATGAAAATCACTCCTTTTATTCGAATCCAATTACCAATCCAGTTATCGTATAAACAGTAACCTCCGCTCTCTCTGAAGGGACGCCCATTTTCTGCGGACGCCCATAAACTGTGCTTTTAAAACGTAAAAATGTGAGTGCTTCGTTTTATGCGCCTAATTTGATATAAGGCTTGGTGTTTGTTTTATAGCTAGGACAGTGTGATTATGGTAGTTGAAGGCTCTTTTTTTATAGCAAATACAGAGTGATTTTCTTAAGAAGTGGACCAGGCTTTCCAACCAAGAGGTCAAGCCAAGGGCGAATGCTCAATATTTTAAATGGAGGAGGGTTTGTGTTATAGCCAGCAAGATAAAACTATGAAGTGATAATCTCTAGTGAACAGGCTTTCCCAAAAATCAAGCAAGGCCACCTTCTGAAAGAGAACCGTCAAAGTCACGATCCATGAAACACCGCTTGGGGCAGGAAAAAGGATTAATTTTCCTCTAAGATTTTGAAAGTAAAGAAAATCGGACAAAAAGTCGACAAACTAAAAAATTTGTAAAAAATAGGGTTTTTCGGCAGTATTGCCACTGTATCAATTTGCGCATATCCCATTCCCATCATATTTAGAATAGAATCACAAACCATAGCTCCCTTTCCAGATGGCCGCCATCTGAAAGAGAACCATCAAAGCCATGGTCCGTGAGACATCACTTAATGCAGAAAAAGGGATTCATTCTCCTCTAAGATTTTGAAAGTTTGCTATTGTATTTGCTATTGTATTGCTATTGTATTTGGCAATAATGTTTTAAAAATTATAACGCCCAATCCTGCAGCCCAGAATTCAAAACAAAATATCTGATATTTGGGGTCAGCTCATTAGTGCAAATATTGTTGATCAAGTAAAATCAGCTTGTTTTTTCACCATCCTGGTGGATGAAACAACCGACACATCAAGGCAGGAACAGATAGCTCTACGGCCTCAATATTTGGACAGTAAAACTTTTCAGATCAAAGTAGAGTTTGTCAAGTATGTTGTTGTTGGAGACATGCCAGGTGAAAGCCTCTGTCAATTTACTCTAAGTCGAATTTAGAAACTTGGTCTCGATATGAAACTATACAGGGGACAACAGTGTGATGGGGCATTTGCCAGGAGCCCTGGCTTTTATCTAAAACAAATATCCAGTATTTTCACTGTGTTGGCCACTCCTTGAACTTGGTTTTGACGGACTCGAGCAACATCCCTGATATCAAGCCCTGTATGATGGTTTTTATTCGTGAAACAGCAAATTTCTTACATGTCAGTTCCAAGCAAAACGCTGTCTTAAAAACTTACATTAAAGTAAATCTGAAGGGATTTTGTGAAACAGGATGGGTCGAACGCACGCGAGGCGGTACAGATATCAAAGCAGTTTGTTGTTCTATTCCTTAATGCCCTAAAAGACATAGAGACAAACGGGACCCCATGGCATCGTCAAAAGCCAAAGGTCTGCTCAGTAACATCCTTAGCTTCGACTATATACTATTACTAACAACTCACCGTAGCCCCAAGCCACCTGAGGCCAACACAGCTACGTATGCTCCTCCTCCATGGCAATTATGGCAATCTGTCATCCCTCATCTGGAGAACGTGCCCTAGCCATCTCAACCTTTCTTTCAATATAACCCTAAAAAGTGGGATTGAACCACACTTTTCGTACAGCCTACTGTTTGAAATAGGGTCAGTCAGCCAGGTACCTAAAACTATTCGTGGGAAATTTCTCTGGAAAACATCAAGTAAATCTTCATCCACTTTTCGGTGCACCCATGCTTAAAAACCATATTTGACCTCCGTCATCACCGTAGTTTCCAACTTTCTAATCTTGATTTGCAGCTATATCTTCCTATTCTTCCAAACTTTTTTTAACTGTGAAAAAACACCCTGAGCTAATAATACTACCAAGGTAATTGAAGCTGTCCACCTGATCAATCTTTTTGTTACCTAACCTCACATTTCATCTTCACTAGTTTCTAGCCTCAGCGACTCGCAGAACCTCTAAAAGCTCATTTATTTTGCTCACACTTATATCTAGGATGCTTAATTCATCAGCGTAAAAAGCTAAATGTCCTGCAAAACCTAAGAAAACAGTTCGGCCAAGACGTGAAACGTTTAAACGTTGGAGTATTTCAGAGGAATAAAATAAATCCGATTGTTACTGTGTGAAATTGTGATACCATATATATCCTAAGAGATTTAAAGAAACTTATCTATTTCTAATATTAGCTTTTGGGTGTAAAACTAGTATTTCTAGGTAAAATATAAAACTTTAAAGGCTTGTCTAGGTAGATACGAAAGTGATAGAGCCTTGATAGCCTTGATAGTGATAGATTCCGGCCTAGCTCCCTTTCCAGTGGGTTTCACAAAAGAATTTTCAGCTCTTCTTTCATTTCAAATGTATTCTACAAAATTTGCCCATTAATTTCTTTCAAATCTTTAAAAATACATTTCTGTGGACATTCCAGGTAAAAAAAAATTGTTAAAAAATTCTTGGGTGACCTCCTTGCCCTATACCGAAAAAGATTAAAGTATTTGAGATTTTCCCGTAATTTATATAATTACTGAGCAGATTGCGTCTTTTCCCCCACTTAGACGAATCACTCCCACTTTACAGTTATTTATAAGCATATAGTAGCTTAAGTTATTGCATTCAAGATATTTTTGCTGGCTTAAACTATCCTCCTCCTCAAATAAAATCTGTATAGATACATCATTTTTTTAAAGTGGGGAAGGACAAATTTTTCATTTTGGCCCATTCTCTTTGTTTCCTGACGGTTTTCGGAAAAGAAAACTCTATTTTAATCCTTCCTCAAAGGAACCTTTATTGTCATTGTAGAGTTTTAAATTGAATTTCTACCTAAAATTTTATTTTGCTGGCTCTGACTTAATCATTAGAAGTCCATAGTGTGTCATCAAACAACAACATGAGAACGAGACTAGAAAATTCACATAACTTCTACAATGATTCAAAAACAGCTACTGGAACCTGTTAAGTCACATACCATTTCCATTGATCACTAATCACATTTTGGGGGACCCAAAATTTTCGGTTGGAGTAGGCTCTTCTAACCCTTATGGGCAGACAGAACAACTCACCCAGGCCTCACGTTAAGAAATGGCAAGACCAACAAGAAACTCCGTAGTTTCTCAGCTCCCTCCACACTTCGATAGTATTTCATCTACTGCTAATACTGAAGACGTTGCAGGTTCTTCTGATCTTTTTGGAGACACACCAGGTCTCTTGTGATGAAATAGGACAAGATATCCAAGTGGATTTAGACTTTTTAGTTACTAAGCCGTCCCCCTTTGGATTAATTATTCAAATACTGCTAGTGATGGCCAAACTGCAGACTGTTCAAACTCATTTGCGCACAAGCAGCAATTCTCTCGGAATGACGTCGACAAAATGATAAATACAAAACTCTTCAGATTATTGAATCATTCTTTAAGCAATGCTATCGACGCGAATCAAGCTGATGTTACATACTTCAAGAGTCAAAATAAATGAATGTCACTTTATTATAAATTTACACCTCTGCTTGCGATCACAAAAATGCATCCTTAAAAAACATCCTAAAATCGCACCACGATATCATGGTTTCATTACTTACTACTTGCGGACACATTCACCACATAATACTCTATGGCAAGATCCACATTATCCTTTGTCTAACAAAGGTGAAATCTTTTTTTATCTGGTTTACTCTGTCCTTTCTTTATTCATGGCAGCTGAACATAGACTATATGAAGCAGAGGACATTATATTATGGACTGTTCTTGAGCTCCTGGTGGATCCGAATAACCCACCAAAAAAGAATATACTTGACCATTTTAAAAAATTAAAATGGTAAAACTTGAAGAAATTAATAATTTCCAAGAAACTAATAATTTCTTATATATGATTAAATTCTATTTTCTTTCCTTAGAATTCAAGTCAGAGACCTGTTATGTGGCCCGTCGTAAGTTCAACTTGTAGTCAGAATAATGCGTAGAGTACTAGGAGAAGTGGTACATTTTTTACGAGTACGAGGAGTTTGTTGTACATTTATTTAAAATCCCATATACTCCACAGCTTATTTGTCCCCAATTTTAAATTATTTTCTATGATATGGTATTTTTGTGTGTCTTCAAAAATAGAACTTATAGTGCCGAACACAATGGTTTATATGTGTCTTAAGGGAAGGATAGATCAAACGATGCGTTCAGGGGACAAAAATCAGTTTAAGTCCATTTTTCAGGTAGGGTTTTTACAAAAATTGAGTCATGGAGTTTGTTTTCGTACAGTTGCGCCACTTGGGGGGGGGGGCAGTTGCCCCCCTCCCATAATTTTAGAGAGAAAATCATTGTATAGCCCATGCCCCTTGACTCACCGAATGTAGAACCCTCTTGCCCCCTCCCAGTAAAAGCGCTGGAGCTACGACCCTGTTTGCGTGTGTTTCTTCGATGGGCATTGCTAAAAAATACAAATCGGAAAATACAGCATTTTTTAATATCCAACACTGTATTCTTAATATCCTTCTTCTTTTACAGTAAGTTTTTCTAGTTCCTTTGACCTTTATCAAAGAAATAAAAATAATCAGTTGATAAAATCATATAAAATACACTGTTGTCACACGCCAACAAGATAAACAAAATAAAAAAACAAGATTAACAAAAGAATGTCAAAACTCCGTAATATTTACTCCAAAAATTAACGTAAAAACAATCCCCCCCCTCCTATAAAGTTTTAGTTATCCAACATCTCACAGATGTAAATCAAAGAGTCTTAATCTGATGTAATTAACTTTTTAGCTGTGGAGCATCTTTTTTCTTCAATCGAATATATTATAAATGTATTTTTACTGAAGAACTAGATCTAAACAAGATTAAACACATAAAAAAGACAGAGAGCAAAATTAGTTGCAATATTTCATCCTTATTGGCATTTCTCTTAACTCTCTGTTGGTTCGATCTTATTTGGTTCTTTTATTCTTTGTCTATAGATAGATAGATAGATCAAGTATTTCAAAAGCACAAAAACTTATGAAAAATAAAGAAATCACAACAGAACAAATTACGAAACACACATTAACATGATACATAGCGAACAATACCTTATGGTAAATTATCGAGAAAATAAGTTTAATTCCATATAATGAATAATAATTAATTGTAAAAACTTTTCCTTCTTTCTAATCCCCTCTCTATGTACGCACCAATATGAAATATTGTGGTTGGATTGCTGCTTTGTCAAATTTTAGGAGGCAGCAAAAGAATCCCATGTAAGTAATTTTCCCATAAATCATAGAGCACCGGGCACATTCGGAGAAAATGATCAAAATCTTCATTCTCATCCCTACAAAGAGGACACACATACCGACCATCAGGATGTACTATCCCCCTGTCGAACACCATTTGCCTCCTCTGGATTGGAAGGCAATTCGCCCTAAGCTGAATCCATCGACATAAAATCATAGCATGTAAATTAAATTTAAAATTAATTTCCTCTCCAAAACTAAGTTTAGCCTGATTAAAATGATTCAATCTGGTAGGATTAAAAAAAAACACTTGCCAATACTGAATTTCTTAACCCTCTTAGACAAATTGTACCTGGCTTACTAAATTTGTTGGTAGATCAGGGGACCCAAAACTATCATTCCATAAGTAAGGGATTCCCACTCTTTCTAGTAATGACCTAATTTGGGATGGCCACGACGTTTTCGACCCATAACTCAACACCTGATAATAAGAAGCTCTTGCTAGTCTATCTTCATTACACCTAATGAGCTTCAACCAAAATCTAAGCATCAAAATAGACCTACGTAGTTTTAACGAAAACAGGCCCATATCACCTTTCAGAATCTGTGAATGACTTGCCTGATGTAACCCAAACAGTCTTTTATAATTCTGGAGCTGGAGGGACTCCAACTTCTGTGCCACTTCTCCGCCCCAGATCTCTGCTCCATATTCTATTACTGGTAAAATTTTTGTATTAAATATTCTTTTATGCATTTTTAGGTTTTTAATTCCCATTATCGTCGGATTTCTAAAAATTTTCAGACATGGCCACTTTACCTCTATTAATTAGTTCATCAACATGACTCTTTAAACTTCCATTTTCCGATAAAACAAATCCTAAATATTTTAGTATTTTACTTACTTTCAGTTCCTTATTATTGCAATTAAATTTATAATTATCTTTGCCACTTGTTTTCCTTTTTTTTAAAAAAAACAACTTCACTCTTTTCAACATTCAGCCTTAATTTTTTCATCTGCAAGTATTCTTCTATAAGACTCAAAGGCGTCTGCAGATCTTACGGTGTACTAGCCACCAAAGCAATATCATCTACAAATAATAGTAGTGATAGTTTATGGGTCCCTAGACTAACTTTCGGAGCCCATCTATTCTCTAGAAATCAACAACATGATTTATAAAAATATTAAACAATTTAGGAGAAAGAGTGCTGCCTTGTTTTACTCCCAGCTTAATATTAAAAAGCCTAGAAAACCTGTTACCAACTAACATGATTCCACTCACACAAATATACATACTCACTAGAAACCTCACAAACAAATGAGGGAGGCCAATTCTAAACAGGGCATCCTTCAATACCTCTCTGTCGACACTGTCGAATACCTTGTGGGGGTCCAGGAATCTCACACAAAGACAAGTTTTTCCCTTTCCATATTCATCAATTGATGCCTTTAAAATAAATATTATACCTACCGTCCCGTACCCTGTCCTAAAAAGCCTGGTATCTAGTATTTTCTCCATTCCCTTACTTAAAGTAGGGACAAGCACTATTAAACGATAATTCATGTGCAACTTAGGGTTTCCTCTCTTAAAAAGCGACCTATACAATGATCTCTTCCACTCATTAGGCCATTGTCCTGAAGTTAACACCTTATTACAAAGAAAAACATTTATCGACATAAAAATTGAAACAAAATTCTTAAATAACGTTATTGGTACACCATCAACACCCGCAGCCGAACCTCCTTTTAAATTCTTGAATACAAACTTAATCTCATCGTTACTCACTTCCCCTACTAAATCATAATCATGTTCCTTCATAGGATAAACAACCATCTCTGTGGTATGTGCTACCTCTTGTATTTCTGCACAATCACCTTCCAAGCTTTCCAGGTAATCAGGCCAGGAATTGGCATCTGGAGCCACCTGTGTATTTCGTTTTTCATATCAAATCTCATTCCTTATATAACCCCAAAACTTCTTAAAATTTTTATTTCTAAAATCATCGGCAATATTCAGTTTTTTCTTATTCTCAAACTCTTTTTTTTCCTTTTAATTAACCTTTTACAATATATTCTTTTATCTTTATATTCGGCTAATCTTAAACTTTGATCTTCAGCTCTATAACATTCTTTTAAATGACTCAATAAATATCTGACCTTTTCTTTCATTAACTTACATTCCTAATCAAAATATCGCTCATTTTGTTTTCCTTTTTTTTTAGATTACGTGAAACTGCACAACTGCAAACTATTTCATTTCTCTCCATAATTATACTTTGTATATATTTTTCCTCATCTTCTAGCACTTTAAACTTATTTGATGCATGCAATTTCATAAGCTACCTTTTAAACGTGTTGAAATCATTTTCAGTTAAGTCACGTAGAATCTGATTTCTTAAGCCATCTGACCTAAGCTCCGCTTTACATAAATCTCCAACTCGAGGAACATCATCCTGAGACTTCCCAGTCTTCAGCTCAAGCTTAATAGCTCTATGATCGGATCCAACTAAATCTAGTACATCAATATCAATCCATTCAGGTACAAATTTTCGTATTAATCAGCGCATAATCTATAACACTTGGAGTTGGGCCCGAAAGGCAAGTAAAATCACCCAGAACCTTATCATTTCCAAACCTTCCATTCGCAATGATCAGACCATGTTCCCCGCAAAGCACCAGGAGCTTTCTTCCCCAAACATTTATTTTTATTTTTTCATCCTTAATACTTCGCGGTATTCTACAACAAATTGGGACCAAATCTCCTAAATCTGAGATTAATAAATCTGGAACCTCAACCTCAACGCCGGTATAAGCATTAAAATCCAACATCAAAACGCACTCAAAATCACTATAACTTTCTTGGATTAGCGATAGTTCATCATCTAAAATTTCCCAAGCATTTTCTCCACTATACGAACTATTTTGTGGAGGGATATACACAACGCCCAAAATTAATCTCTTCCCACATTTAAAACAAATACGCAGCCAAAGTAAGTTTTCATATCTACTATTAACTATTTCATAACCATCAATGGCTGATGATTTAATCAAAACCAAAATACCACCATAATGTCTATTATTTTTTGCTGGTTTAGGCACAACCTGTTCAACCAAATACCCTGGGAGAGGTGATATAGGAGAATGATCGTTCCATGTTTCAATAAACGAAATCACATCAAACGAAAGTAATTCATCATATAAATAAGGCAACTTATCACGTAGTCCTTGTATGTTCCATGACACTAAACTCAGTATATGGCTCTTTATTTCCCATGTGTCTATGCTTTCTGTCAGTGCATTAATATCACTAGCCACTTCTTGGAGTTTCTCGTTCCTGGCCTCTGTCGAGGAAAAGATAAAATGGTAATACTCACGACTGCGACTATTAATATCTGTTAGCACTCGCTGTCTAATATCAACAAAATCACAGGAAAAACCACTGTAAGGTCTTCTGTCAAGTCCTTTTCTTGGAGAATGGTTTTCTCTGGGTGCCACGTTACGATTGACTGGTCGATGTAGGTCATCAGGGCTAATAACAGCACTGGCAGGTCTTTTAGTTGCCGATACTGCCAGAGAATAGGCTGTTGATGGTATCACTGTCTCGGCATCACTATCACTGGCATCACTATCTAGCCCCATCGGGATAACAGCAGGGTAATTTGGAAGCCTAGCACTAGGAGGTGGACCAAGATTTTTAACTGGCACCAAGTTACTTTTAACCTCAATCACAGCCTTTCTATCGTACCTGAATAGTCGGCCTTGGATAAACAGCTTGTCACCTCGTAGCTTTGCATCACGGCCGTCGTTCTGTGCAAGATTCTTAATTTCCTTTAAGTGTTTACGGGCTTCTCTTTGTTTAGCCGTGTAATCTGGGGCCACCGATTGACCAACCTTTCTCAATAAGGAACTATTTCTTAAGATGTAGTCTCTGATTTCGACCGAGTTTCGCTTCACTACTACTGGCCCTGATTTCAATCTAAAAATGTCACGTACATCACCTTGACTTATTTTGAGAGAAGGCATAGCACGGTTTAATAAATCCATTATTTCTTGCTTCACAGTATACTCGCCAAGGTGTTGCGGAGTATTATTATAAATAATCAAATTTGTTCTTTTCTGCTCTGCTTCGAGCTGGTTGGCTCGTTCAGATGTGATTACTAGGTCTGATTTCACATTTTCCAGCTCTTTTTTAATTTCTTCATTTGTCTCAGCATTGCTAGATAGCTGTGTACTAATGTTATTCATCTGTAATTGTAAGGCAGCAATGCTATCCGAAAGTCCAGGAATTGCATTAACTTTCTCCGAAAGCGCTGGTAATAAATCCAATTTGAAATTTATTTCTCGCAAAAACTGGGCATTTTGCATTTTCTCGGCCTCTATTGTTTGGTTTGTCATTTTCACACTTTGGATCTTATCGATGTACAAATGTAGTCCTTAATTTGATCTACTATCGTAACAAAGCAATAAGTTATTTTTCTTGTCTTCAAAAAAGATAATCGCAATTTTGGCACAAAGCCACACACAGGCAAAAATTGGTTACGCAAGCTGTCCAGATTTATTCCTGTATTTTATCCGATTGAATTGCTCTTAACTCTCTAAACTCTGAATCAATACTGATAGATTAGTATATATCACTAAAGGGTAAGTCCGGTGAGACCCTCTTCTCAGGCATAGTATATAGCGAATAAACTCATCCTACACTTGATGAGAATTAGCATAGCATAAATATTATACAGTATGGAAAATTCCTACCTTCTCTATTGAAGATTTTTGGGACAGATTAGTCTCGCGGATTTCTTCATTACTCCGCCTTCGTGCATGCGCAATGACAAATTTTTATTGCATTGCGATGTGAATATAATATTTATGCTGTGATAACAAAAAACTAAATCTATTGCTCTGCCTTAAAGGTAAACTTCCTTCCTCGCATGCTGTAATGTGTCCCATTTCTGAACTATATTTTCCATACTGTATAGTATTAATGCTGTCACTACATCAGGGTAGTACCTTCTCAGTCCCAAGAGTATTTTGGGATTAGTTTTTCAAAGATTAATTTTTCAATTATTACTATAGAAAAATTGAATATATAAAGAGAGCTAATCCTTGCTTTGCATAATTAGTAAGTTTTGGGACTTGATTTCATCTTTTTTCCAAGCGAGAGATTTCGGCAATGATTCTCAAACAAAACAATTTATTGTACAAGAGACACGGCTTGAGAACCGGATTTACGTGTAAGTTGATAATAGCAGTATTAATAAATAAGTAGTTCGAAATAATGCCTCATTTCTAAGGCTATTTTCCATTTTTCCTGTCATACGGGCCCAAAGGTGGTAAATCTTGATATTTTCCTGTTTTTTGTTTTTTTTTTTTACTCGAGTGCTGGTTCAAAAGGTTTGCCTGTAGTACAATAAACTAAAACAATAAATTAAGAAATCAATATTGTATTTTAAAATAAAACTACATATTTCAAATTATATTTCAGTCAAAAACTAGGTCATGTTTCTTTCATCCTTTCTTTGTCTATCTGACTTACCGCATGAGGCTGTAGTAATTCAAAAATTGTTGTGTGAAATCTGTGGCTAAAAATTGGATATACATCCCATTGCTTTAAACAAAGTCAGTTGATTCGATTCGATATATCTGCTATATCCTAACTTATTTGCATCTCCAGTACTAAAATCTATTTTCTGAAAATGTGCTGCGTCTTCTTTTCTTACTTACTGTAATAATTAGAAATCAGACCACTTGTAATAAAAATAATTTTCATCGCATCTTGAATGGCATTAATCCGTCCTTGAACAAACAACAGTCTTGAAATTTAAACACACATTTAATTTTTTGTTTTTAATATGAAATTGATGTTGTGAAACTTACCGACTATTGAATTAGAACAGCAGAAACGTGTCTTAAAATCACACAGAAACTTCCAAGAGCCGAGTTATCAATAGCATTTTGTTTTAAGCCTTTGTTTGCTCATCTACACATACAGCGTGAAGTGAAACTGGGTATCAATCGATCAGCCAAATTACAAATTATAAGGATCATATATGCATTTTTAGAAGAAGCATTTTAAATTTCTCCCGTTGAATTTTCTCCATCCCACAACGCACAAATTGAGATTTCGTCTTCTTCCTCTAAATCTTAAATTAATTTTGTCACACGAAACCAATTTGTGGTTTGGCTTATTGTCTATAAACATTACTAAATTTTAACAGATTTCAAATTTGAACCAGCCTTTTTTGAATAAATTGTGTTAGTTTATTGTGCTTCAGCTTTTTAAGCAGAATTGTGGTAAGGATAGAATCTTTTGATAATCAGTTTTGTCTACACTGAAAGCTTCAATTTTCTTACAAATTTATTCATTGTCGATGAATTGCTGAAATCAATTCAACGTATTTCAGTACTGAAGCAGAATTATTTAACTTGAAAAGTATCGATTGAACAAACTGTTAATGACCCAGTTTTTGTAAATTCAAGGATTCAATGCGTAAATTCAAGGATTCAAGTGACGAACCATGAAGAAGAAGAAATAAGCAAATATTTCGACAAGGACCTCCGCCGAGTCGTCCTCAGTGCTAAACAAAAAAGAAAGAAAAGAAAAAGAAACCAACGAAAATCGAACCTCTCGAAATTCACTTGTCAACGACAGAACAGAAACTGAATAAGATGGATAAATTTACATGGATTTCATAGAATAGTCTGCTTTGAATAGTTTCCACTTAAAACACTCTATCTGGTTTCGTTTCGTTGATGATATCCTTTCTGTTTGGGGACATGGACAAGACTCTTTAAGAGATTTTTTGGCAAATTTGAACTCTTTTGATCCGAATCTCCAGTTCACAATGGAACTCGAAGATTCAGGTAAGCTGCCTTTCTTGGATGTTTTTATTACAAAAACTATTTCTAGCCTTGAATTTTCTATATTTTGAGCCAGTTATTGTAAACAATAGGGTTTTTCAGCGGTATTGCCTCTATATCAATTTGCGCATATCCCATTCCCATCAAATTTAGAGTAGAATCACAAACCATAGCTCCTTTTTCAGATGGCCACCATCTAAAAGGGAACCATCAAAGCCATGGTCCATGAGATATCACTTGGTGCAGAAAAAGGGATTCATTCTCCTCTAAAATTTTGAAAATAAAGTCTGAGTAAGAGTCAACTTTTGTTGGGTAAGTCCCGTGTCAACTTTTGCATGTTCCGTCATATTTAGAGTGAAATCACAGCCTAGAGCTCCCTTGGCCATGCCCTCTTCTTCGTGTTGGATAAATGTTATTTGCTGAAACTGTCAAAATATCACTTTTACGGATGGCTCTTTTGAAAGTATCACAGGTCAAATTATGATCACTTCTATTTTGTTGTGTTTTGATTGGTTGTTTGCTATATTGAGTCAAATATATGAGTGATTTCGTATGCATCGTCTTGGTTTAGTATTCTCGTTAGACCTTAAAAGAGAAACAAATAATTTATTTTTACTAACAGAAATTAGCTTCTTTGACCAAGTGTGGCGCCGATTCCAAGATTTTTTTGGGAAAGAGAACGGAGAGGATTTTACCATTTCTTGGTCATAAATGGGTCAAAACTGGCGAGAAAATTGCACGCAATTATGAAAATCTCGTAGTTCATTTTCTATGATTGCTTTAGCAATTCTTAACATTTATTTCTTAAAACAGACAAATACTAGTAACTGTTTGCTCATATTCTGTTCTTAAAATATCAAACTAAAAGAGAAGGATACTATTTTATATTTATAATTTTTCAACGAAAAGACTGTCTCTGTAAATTGATCTGACAAAAAGACAAAGAACACAAGTAGATTTTGCTCCTGTGCACACCAAAATGTCTAAGTGTCCGTCCAGACCTCAGTTTCCTGACAGCTCCTCTTCATACGTAAGATTTGATGCTTGTCTTCAGTAAATTACTACAAAACATCTCTAGAACTTCAAATTGTACCAATCAGGAAGCTTTAGCGTAAGAGGAGCGTTCGCAAAAATGTACGGCTGGGTCTCTGCTTCTTAGCAAGCGCATGACCAGACATACATATATAGGCATGAATCCCTTACTGGAGCTGTATTTAAACGCCACTTTATTTAAATTCACGAAACCAAGCCAATTCAAATGTTATTTAATCACTTTTAATATTAGTTCTCTTTTTTTTTCTTTTTTTTAATAGTCTGTATTAATATAGAAATCAATCAAATGCTTTAACGCTAAAAACTCACAAAATGTGAAGAGTGGACGTGGATAAATTGGCTTCTGAATAGAAGACACGTTTTGATAGTTATTTTACAACACTTTTAAGCAGGGGCGTAATTTCGTCCAAATTCTGGGCGGGGGGGGGGGGGTAAAGATATACCGAATTTTCTCGGATCAAGTGAAAATTACAGTGAAAAATGAGCCCTATCAAGGAGGCACACTTGTGCCTCTTTAAAGAGGCGACCCACCACAATGTTAAGCGATTTCCGGTCCTAGCGGTCGCAGAGAGACGGCGGTGATCGCATTTTCCAGCCTAAGCTCAAAATAAGAAACATGCAAAATTTCACCCCCCCCCCCCCCTCCGACTCTATCTTCATGGGGGAAAGTGGGCCGGAAGTTTCGACCCTCCCACCACAGCCCTCCCCTTAACGTTGTCCGATTGGGCTGAAATTTAGAGGATAAGCTTTCCTAGGGCCTTGGAGCTTATCCTCAAAACTTCAGCTCAATCCGATCATTCCTTCCCTGTTTTCCAAAAACCAAATATAGCCACTTAATGTTCATCAAATTTTTTTTATCAGCCACGCCTACAGGCCACAGTTGGCAACGGATCCGGTTGAATGAGGACTCATTCAAAGCGGAATTCAACCTGTTAGGGCCTTTTGATATTTTCAGACCGAAAAAATTATCCCCCGAATTTACATTTACGAAAAACGTCGTTTCCCCATAAGAGCCCATGTTAATTTTTGTAATTCCTAAAAGCACAGTATTTCATTATTGAATTAGATCAAAATAGTCCTCTTAACCTGACAAGACCGACTGCAAGCTTCCAAAAATTCCAGCTCTTTCCCAGAAGTTTTTTTTGTCGAAAAACGAAAATCTTACTTTGTATTTGCTTGCGTCGAAAATAGATTGCAGAGACTTTGACAAAAAAAACCGTTAGTTTTTTTCTGTTGCTGAGCCAATAAAAATAACGAAACAATAGTCTCTGATAGTATAGTGGTTACTATTCCTGCCTGTCATGCGGAAGACCCGGCTTCGATTCCCTGTCAGAGTAAATTTTTAATATATTGAATTTAAAGTAGTATCTCTTAAATTTAAAGTTTAAAAAAGAAACTCAGTTTCTTTTTTAAATCCAATCTATTGAATCCTTCGGCTCAACAGGCGTCTCCAGGAGAATATCACAGTCGGCCTTCAGCTTACAGGTAAGTCTCCACTGCTTTGACAACATGCCGTATACCCGCATGCTCGAAGAAAAGTTGAAAAAGGAAAATTTTACTGTGCATTTGATTTGAGTATTCAGGAATTAAAAGCCTTAACACAAGAATCTTCGAAAGCGGGGGGTTTGGGGGGCGGCAGCCCCCCAACTTTAACTCCTGACACGATCAGCTAACAGTTAGTCAAGCAATAATAAGTAATAGACTGTACAAAAACGTCCAGAAATTATTTGAAAAAAACTACGTTTTCTAAAGAGTTAAAGAGGCTGAGTAACAAGTTCAAACCTTAAAACGTACAGGGATTAGGAGGTACAGTTGGGGGGCTGCTGCCCCCCAAACCCCCCGCTTTTGCAGCCTCTTTTGTTAAGATTTTTATTTTGGGGGTCTGCCGCCCCCCTCAGCCCCTGCTTTTTCCCTTGCAAAGAAATGCTTTGCAACACAAACGAAGTCTGCTTGAATTTTTTACCGTAAGGACATCTTATTGCATCTCTTTGATTAGAAACAGTACTGAGCCTGATTTTTTACAAGAGATTTTTCCCTAACCAATAACAAGCTATAATGTGATGAACTTAACAATTTTGAACAGAAAAAACAGGGAACAGAAGAAGGGCTCAGCATAAACAAGCAGTTTAGGTTCAGGTAGGTTCAGGTTCATCTATTTTTCCATCATACATAATCACACTGAATACATAACTATACTTGGCACAGAGACAAGTTTTAGTTATAACTGTAACAGACTGAGTTGTCATTGCCAAATTCTCTGAAGATTTAAAAAAAAAATGCCATTGAAACAGTTTCATTCGTGTTGGTACGACCAACTGATTGCAGGCTACAGGACTTAAAAAACCTTAACAAAAGAGGCTGCAAAAGCGGGGGGTTTGGGCGGCGGCAGCCCCCCAACTGTACCTCCTAATCCCTGTACGTTTTAAGGTTCGAACTTGTGACTCAGCCTCTTTAACTCTTTAGAAAACGTAGTTTCTTTCAAATAATAGTACTATAAATGCAAAAAAATAGTGAAGTAAATTGACCCGTTTCGTTGACTTATGCCCGCTTCTTTTCGAGTTGGCCAGATATTTGAAGAAAATAAATTACTGCTGGGTGGGGGATAAATTAGGGTCTGAGGAGAGTGGCAAACTGGGGTCTGTAGGGGCCAGTTGCCCCCCTGCCCCATAGCAAATTACACCCCTGATTATTCTTAGAAGGTTCAATGTAAGATCAAGAGTGACTAAAAAAAACTAATTTTTTTATCCAAGCAGCCCTTTTTCATAGCAAAATTCACGGTCTAGGTCGCTAAGAAATTAGGGTCTTATATGCCATTATTCAACCATTTACCAACGTATTACAGCCGGGTAAAGGAAAGCTTTTCAGGGTGGGTGTAGTTAATAACGAGGGACTCAAAAGCCCAGTGTATTCCTTGGACGGGTGAAGAAGCCGAAGTACCTTATACCATGGCTCATTAATGCAGGCGTTACCCGAGCATAGGTATACACTTATGCCTGGTTTGGAGCGGAGTATTTTCATGACTCCTCCCAATAATCAGTTGGTGAAAATTCAGTAAGAGCCCTTGCGGTCCATCGATGAAATTTTAAAAAATCAAAAATTGTTCCAAACACGGTCTTTCCCCTCGAATAATTCATTTGATTTTCCCGATTTATAACATGTACAAAGCTTAACAAAAAAATAAAATAATGTGTTTTAAATTAAGGATGGAAGTAAACTCAAGATGAGATTAAGACAAGGAACGCTCATAGAAGAAAGCAAACACAAAGAAACTAAAGATTATTAAGAAACAATCACTCCTATTCGTTTATCAACGTTCCGGGTTAATTATGTTTCATCAGGGGATTCAAGTTAACTAAACATCAATTTGCTACAATAGCTAGCTCTGAACCCTTTCAAGCGAATGCTCACTAGATTGGAGGATTGGATTCCTCTAAAATACCAAGGACAATGAAAGTAAAATGTGACTGTTTGAGCTGATTATGTGTGATTTAACCACAGATGCCTTGAAAATTTAGTAAAAACCAGGAATTTAATCTTCAATAAAATGACCTCCATACACAGTTATGCAGTTGTTGATAGTAGCGGGCGTCAAATTTAAAAAAAAGGAATGTGGGCAAAAAATCAGCAAAAAACATATGACATCAAACATTTTATGAAGGTGCATCTTTCGTTTGAAGGTCCAGTTGTCTTTGGGATTGACAGTGTTAATATTTGAACTTTGACGGACTGAAAGCATTGAAGTCAATTAATTCGTTTTTCTTATCTTTTTCCCAATTCAAAGTAGCAGCTTTGACGAGAATGTGGCACTGCCCTGATAACTTCATATTTTTGAAAGAACCAAAAGAAAACTCATAGAAAATGGTTGTCTTCGGGTATGAATAACCTAAAATAGGTCCAGAAGGCAAATAATGTTTTTAATTTGAAATCTTTGGTACTTCAATGAAACGAATGGGCTTTTAATAAAATAGGCGACGCGAGGTTCAAGTACATTGGAACGACTTACAAGAAAGCCTTAGACAGCAAGAAACGCAACTCAAGCGAATTCTATTTCGGAAGTTTTACTGCCATCTAGTTCCTCAGAAGTAAACAATTTGTTAATTATAATTGTCAAATGAAACTCAGAGAGGAAAGAAAATAACAAAATGAAAAATAAAATAAAAAAGATGAAAAACGAGAATTTTGTCAGCCAGTGGCGAACCATGAAGAAGAAGAAATAAGCAAATATTTCGACAAGAACCTCCGCCGAGTCGTCCTCAGTGCTAAACAAAAAAGAAAGAAAAGACAGAACAGAAACTAAATAAGATGGATAAATTTACATGGATTTTATAGAACAGTCTGCTTTGAATAGTTTCCACTTAAAACACTCTATCTGGTTTCGTTTCGTTGATGATATCCTTTCTGTTTGGGAACATGGACAAGACTCTGTAAAAGAATTTTTAGCACATTTGAACTCTTTTGATTCAAATCTCCAGTTCACAATGGAACTTGAAGATTTGGTAAGCTGCCTTTCTTGGATGTTTTGATTATAAAAACTGCTCCTAGCCTTGAATTTTCTATACATAGAAAGCCGATTCATAGTGATCGATATCTACGTTTCTCTTCCCATTACCCTCATTGTGTGAAAAGAGGGGTAATAATCTTTTTAGTCGACAGAGTTTTAAAAATCTGTTCCCGTAATCATATAAATTCTTAACTAAACTATGTCAAGGATATTCTTTTCTGCAATGGTTACCCAATCAAACTTATTGAAAATATCATACATAGACGATTAAAAAAGATAAAACAACAAAATAGGGAGCTCGCCCCCTTGATTCAATTACCCCGGCAATTGAGAAAAAACTTTCATCACTTTACCATACATCCCGAAACTTGACGATAAGCTTGGAAAATTAAAAAAAAACCATAATCTCTCTGTTTCTTTCAAAACTGAACAAAAATTTGAACATGTTTTCAACTCAGGAAAAGATAAAACTGACCTTGTACTGGGTAGTGGTGTCTACAGAATCCCGTGTTCATGTGGGAAATTTTACATTGGTAGGACCCATCAACAACTAGGTGAACGTTTGTATGAGCACAAAATTTCAATAGATAAGTCCCTGAGATGAAAAAATAACAATGACAACTTTCATTCGGCATTGGCTTTGCATATTTTTGTAAATCTAACCCATATGGTTCTTTTTAGCAAGGAAACCTTAATATCAACTTCAAATAGCATTCCAAAAATAAATCTAGTAGAGATAAAAAAAAATACATGAATCGAAATTTTCCAATAAATAGAGACACTTGTGACATTTCTCTAAGCCCAGTATACAACAGTTTAATTTTGAAGAACTCAATATTTTTACCCGGTATAACATGAAAGAACCTATTTGCACATCAAATGATGATCGAATTTTTAGGCCAGCCAAAGCAATAGCAAAACATAGGATTACTGCCCAATCATCTTGGTAGTTTTCTTTTTCATTGATAGCAACCTGGTTCTTATTTAGTTTCTGTTCTGTCGTTGACATGTAAACTACGGAAAGTTCGATTTCCGGCGGTTTCTTTTTCTTTTCTTTCTTTTTTGTTTAGCACCGAGCACGAGTCGGCTGAGGTTCTAGTTGAAATATTTGCCTATTTCTTCTTCATCATGGTTCGCAACTGGCTGACAAAATCCTTGTTTTTTCACCTTTTTTGATTTTATTTTTCATTTTGTTATTTTCTTTCCTCTGTGAGTTTCATTTGTCATGTATAGCCAGTGTGGTCTAAGAATGTATAATTATAATTGTTAATTCTAATAGCCACAAGAGGCACTCAAGTTACCTATTATAATTTTAGCATTCCGATATATGACGTATTCTTTCTGTCAATAAAGGAAATATTTGTCCAAGGAGTTGAAATCGATATAAACATCGGGTGGCAGAAAGTTTATGAAACCAGTGTCTAGTTGCAAACCCTCGTGGATTTCAAAGCTCATGGTAATTCACGTTGGCTTTAACCAAGTATAGAAATAAGGGAAATAAGTTGAATTAAGAGTCTCATTCACGTAACCTGTCCAAAGAACAGAGAATTAATGCGTCTGATTTATATTCTCGTCGACAACACAGCGTTCGAGTGATTCTCTGTCAACATAAATATCGTCTTCAGTCAACCTAACAAAATGTTATGTACATCTCTATGTCACTACTTTTTCTCTACTGAATTCAGGGTTGCCAGAAAGTCAAACAAAAAACAAGCCCGAGCCTTTTAAAAACAAGCCAAAATACGCCCGAGCCTTTGAAAACCAACTCTGCCACCATGGTCATTTCATAACGTTCTAAAATTGCCCAAATTTTTGTGTTTCACAACAATTATCGGTGCTAAAGTCTAATTAAAATTTTGCGCGTGTCGCGGCTTGCGCCGCGACACGCACATGGCCCGATAAGTGTAGTTGGATTAGTTCTAGATCAGTTTTTTTTGTGTGGGGTTATTTCAAACTTAGAACCAATCTTTCGAAACAAACACGGCAAAAAGGTGATCCTGGTTAAATGAAATTTCGCACAAATCTCTCCAAAACAAATACGGAAAAATGCAGTCCAGACTTTTTGTTAATTCCTTAACCTTTTTCAAAACCCTCATCATTTCGTCCATGACAAAATTAAAAAATTGTGTTACGAAATTGCGACAAATTGAAGCACGTGTTACAGTGCTACACATGATGAAATAGTACTTGTTCTTTCGTGCTAAAGTCAAAAAAATTGTTGTCTCTAATCTAATTATACTGTTACCTTGCTTGCTTACCTTTTGTTTATCCTGCTCCCATTTCACAGAAGAACAACGATTTATGTGGTCCGTCGAAATTCGTCTGTTTTGAGCTGCAGTTTTATGCGTCATAATGGTTAAACAATTATGAACTCTTTTTACTAACTTTTAGAATATAATATGACTTATTCGAATGAATACGCTAGTAACAACCACGATCCGAAGACATACAATATCTTTGGTTTATTATCGCATACAAATTTTTGGTACACGTTATTCGGTACAGTTGCAACACAATATCTATAGATAACTTTATGATTGAAGTAAGGCCCCAAAAAAAACGTGAGAACAGGGTTAATACAAAAGCCTTCGTAATCCCAAGATGAAATAATAGAGACAACTAAAAAAACAAAAACAAAAAAGAAAGACACTTTGATCCATAAGGCACTAAGAGATTTAAGACTCAAAGGAGGCTAGGATATCATCTAGATCGACTAGATCAGTTGTTTGGTCAGTTTCTTCGACTCCACAAGCCTTATAAATATCAATATTAAAAATCAGCACACGCTTTGTAGGCTCAAACGTCGAACAACAAGAGCCCCATGCTGACAACCACAGACTGAACACAAATATTGAGTTCAACATGGGCAAGATCATACGGTCTCGGAGCTTGCTCTTAATAACATTCATCATAGAAAAGAACCGTTCCACTATCTCATTGCTGATTGTCAAAATCAACAGGGTCAAGGCCCACTTGGCTAATTTACGAAAAGGAAATGCCCCAACAGCATCAAGATAATGTGGGTCAGCTATCCAGAACTGAGAGGAGTGTTTGGGGATTGTTCTTCCACACATAAATCACCAATTAACGTCCAACAGTTTCCTCAACTTATTCTCCAAGGTACTGAGATCAATGGTAGCAGAAATTCTCAATGGCAAGTCTCCAAATCGGGGTCGAAACTGAGACAAGCAAATCCTAGGGGATAAACATTTTAGTTTGAGGAGCGAATCCAGAGCAGGAGGCATTCGTTTAAGCACCACTTTAGTCGCAGTTTTCAGGAACGCAAAACGACATATTTTGATTTCGCTCTTCTGTGTGTCTGAAAGTTTAGATTTGGCCAGTTCAATCAGGAACTCTTGCCTGTAATCAACTTGATCTGGAGGCAAATGAATGATTTCGAAGTCCATATTAACCATCAAAGACACTGCAGATGAGCAGAGTATCCTATGTAGGAGACTTGGTATCAAACCCTACAGCTCTTCAAAAAGACGAAATTGATCAGCGTGTGTGTGCTGAAACAGCAAGTTGACCCTTTGAAACTCGGACAGCAATGGCTTCATGAACGTAATGAAAATTCTGTTTTGCTCATCTTGATACATAGCGTGTAGCACTCTGGCAGCATAGCAACGTTCTTTCTCTTTGGCTAAACTGAAGTGTGTGGTGAGCTCCAAGTACTGCTCATGTATGCAAACCAAGGCATTGTACCGAGAGAGCCAACGAGTATTTGAGGGAGAAATAATACGTAAGGGTATTTCCATCGTTTATCAACTTAAATACATGTTGATATATCTCCCTTCTAAGGGAGATACATTAAACCATTTATATGTTTCAGACATCATAAACTCAAAGTTCGAAGGGAGTTCACAGACCGCCTCTGAAGCACTATTCTAGACAAGCTACTTTTTGATATTTTGGAAGTGTTAGGTTAGGAAATCAAAACTTTCAGTGATGAATCCAGGGCCAAAAACATAATCTGGGAAGGTATTGCCATTCTACTATGTTAATCCCTACTGATTTCTAAGTCTTGTAATTTTGACAAAACAACATTATATCTTAATTTTGAGTTTTATTAGAGTAGAATTTTAAGCGATATAAAAGGTTTTTTCCTAAATTTAGGAAATGTATTTCCAGATCTTGGAAACTTCCCAAATTTGGATTGAGCAAAGTTGTAAAGCTGAAAAAAATTTTTTTTTTTATTTTTTTAAGCAGAAGATCTATTTTACATGGTTTCACTTGTATAAAACAAAGGTTTTTAAAGGTCATCAAAGGTCAGTGCCCTCTGTAGGGAAAAGGAGTAGAGATGGATTGCTACTTCGAAATATCTTTTTAGGACATACTTTAGTCCGTAAACCCAACCCAGAAAGCTTCATTTTCGTAACCTAACCCTTTCCAAAGATAGCAACAAATAGCTTTTCTGGAATTTTACCATATATAATTCAGACTATATATTTGAATGGGCGCCTATTAAAGATCTAACTTATTAATATAAGTTGTTCTTGAGATATTGCTCTGTCACCTATTTGAAAGTCCACATGCTCATAGTTTGTTTTGATTTAGTTCAACGTCTGCCTAAATATTTCTTGTATTTGATAACTGAGGATGTTGTTTTATTCTGTTTGGACTATTGCTCTGATGGTTGTAGGGGGGGGGATGGCATTCTCAAAGTCATAATATCTGGACCTTTAAACTATGCTGAACAAAATGTCTATCTAAAAATTTTGATTGGATGTTTTGGGAAAGTGATTTGACGTGGGGGAGGGGGAGCTGGTTGCCATCCATGAGCTTTTTTTAAATTTCCTATGACATTGCTTTCTATAGGAAGTTCCCTGGTCTAAAAAACAAAACAATATATTGTGCCCGCATGGCTCTTTACTTAGGCAGCACTATTGTGTTGCCTATGATATTTTGTCTTGAGATTTTAATTATACAGCACTGGAAGTGCCAATTAGACCAGGTAAGCCCCCCCCCCCTATAATTTAGCCTATGGGCGCCCATCTATATTCACATTATGAGGGCGGGGGGGTAAAGTATAATAAACTTGCAGTTAAAAAGTGTTAATTACAACAGTTTAGAGAAGGAAACATGTTAAGAAAACAATTCATAATATGCAGAACAATTTTAGATAACACATATTGCATGTATCTCAGCTATACTTTATCCCTAACTCCTTCCCCTAATGTTCAAATATATAACCCAAATTATATATTTCCAGTGCATTCTGCCAACAATCAGTAACTTGTGTTTCTGGTTTTTGTTCTGTCACAGTTGATTAAATTTACTGGTACACTGGATGAATTTCAGCTATGTATTTGCACATTACGGAGGAGGGCCTGGGGGTAATGTATAGCAGGGCTACAAGCAAGATATCAGCAACAATTATTTCTGTATATTAATTATCAAATATAAATTGTTTTCTTAACATGTTTTCTGCTCTAGGTATATACCATTACAAGTAGGGAAATCTGCCTATTACAAAGTATAAATCGCATTCTCAACATGATTTTTTCGCAACAGCCCCAATTCTAGACTAAGCCTAGGCCACAAAAAGGTTGGGCCAGATCTGTCAAATATATCAATAAAGGATAGATCTGCATAAAATTCATGTCTTGCCTTAATCTGACCAGCAATAAAATTCCTTGTAAGACTCCTAACGCAGAGCCATGCAGCCGTGCATAAATAAATTCCTAATGGGGAAGCGTTTCAGAATAGAAAGCGCTCCACGCACTAAAGGAGGGCTCTTGTCTTTTTGGTGCATAGCCACGGCTGAGCCACCGTGCTTTTGGAATTTTTGTCTGGTTACAACTTTCAGTCAAAATAAGCCCATCTTTTTTGAAAAAAAGCCTACGTTTCCTCCCGACGGCCCCCACTCCCACTCCAGAATTCAGCCCGCCCCTGACGGCTAAAACAAGCCCACGGGGCGGAAAACAAGCCCATCTGGCAACGCAGCTACTTTTTATCTAAAAAGAAAGAACCGCCCGAAGGCTCTTTTAATGTTACAGGTGTATAAACGACTCGAAAAAATTTTTAAATTACTATATAATTATCAAATTAGAAGCCAGAATCTAACAAAGTTAAGGATTTTTTTTATGGTAAAGTTTGATAAGCGAATCTTCAAAATTTTGAGATTATTACAACATCAAGTTATTGTATTATAAGCTAGAATCGAACGAAGCTAAAGTTGTTTTTTTATGACGTATGATATAAAGAGAAGAAAGGGTATAATAATAAAAAAAAAATCAAATAGGTGAGAAAAACAAGGATTTATCAGCCAGTAGCAAATTATAAAAACATAAACAAAGAAAATATTTCGACAAGGCCCTCCACCAAGTCGTCCTCAGTGGTAAAAAAAAGTGAAAAACAAAAACAAATTGTTTTGTATAAAAAACTCAATCTCTCTGTTTCTTTCAAAACTAAACAAAAAGTTGAACATTTTTTCAACTCAGGACAGGATAAAACCGACCCTATACTGGGTAGTGGTGTCCACAGAGTCCCGTGTTCACGTGGGAAGTTTTACATTGGTAGGAACCACCAACAACTGGAGGAACGATTGCATGAACACAAAACTCCAATAGATAAATCCCTGAGGTTTGAAAATAAAAATGACAACTTTAATTCTGCTTTGGCCCTCCATATTTTTGAAAACCCTGATCATTTAGTTCTTTTTGAAGAGACAACTTTAATATATACTGTAAATGGCCTACCGCAATCTCCTAGAGAAGCAATTGAGATAAAAAACATAAATTTTGCTATAAACAGCCTCTAATTTAAGACAACCTGTCCACATATCCAATGAAAATCGAGGTTGCAGGCAGGCAAAATCTATTGCTAAGCAAAGAATATTTGTCCAATCTAATTGGTGAATTGTCTTTCAATGATTCCGGCTGGTTTTTTTTATTCAGTATCTTTTCTCTTCTTGTAGAGTCCACTTCAAAAGGTTAGATCTTGTCTTTGTTTATTTTTTTTTTCTGAGCACCGAGGAAAACTTGGCGGAGGTCCTTTGTTTTGTTTTAATAATTTGCTGCTGGCTGATAAAATCCTTGTTTTTCTCATCAATTGGATTTTTCTTTCATTAGCCCCTTGTCGAAATTTGTAGATACCATACCCCCCCCCCCCAAGAAATGTTTGTCCGACTCGTAAAAAATGTAACAAAAATGAATATTTAAACATATTTTTTATGCCTTTTAAGTTTTTTGTACCCCCCCCTCGAAAAAATTCTTTGCCTCCCCCCCCCCCGAAAACAAATCCTGGATACGGCCCAGAAAGTTACTTGTACAGCCAATATATAGCCTATTCACCTGTCTCTCTTCAACACAAGGAACAAGGAACACAATGGAAATTTTGATTGTCATCGACGACTGATGTTCAGAAAAGTGGGCGTATTCTTCTGGACTCCGACAATCTAATCAAAGGCTTAAAATAAGAAGGGTCACAGGATCAGATACAGTGACAGCTGAAACTCCCTGTTCCAAATCCCTGTGAAGTGTTATAATAACTATGATCCATAGAGTATAACTGAAGAGTGACACGAGTGGCTATTTCTATCTGATTGGAATCGATTTCTTAGACTCAAGTTCTCCAACAAAAACCAAATCAAGTTAGAAACTTAAAATTTAGAATCGAACGAAGCTAAGGATTTTTTTTTTTTTTTTTTTACGGCAATGGAGGAAAGGCAACTTGTCAAAATTTAAGATATTTACCAAATCAAGTTGTCATATTATAAGATATAATCAAATGAAGCAAAGTACTTTTTTTGTTAAAAGGGAAGAAGCGACTTGTCAAAATTGAAGATAATTACCAAATCAAGTTGTCACACTAGAAGCTAGAATCGAATGAAGCTAAGGACTTTTTATGGTAAAGGGGGAGAAGCTACTTGTCAAAATTGAAGATATTTACCAAATCAAGTTATCATATTAGAAGCTAGAATCGAACGAAGCTAAGGACTTTTTTATGGTAAAGGGGGAGAAGCGACTTGTCAAAATTTGAAGATAATTACCAAATCAAGTTATCACACTAGAAGCTAGAATCGAATGAAGCTAAAGGATTTCCGTTATGGTAAAGGGGGAGAAGCCCCTCGTCAAAATTTGTAGATAATTATCAAATCAAGTTGTCATATCGAACGAAGCTAAGGTCGAACAGCTAGATCGAACGAAGCTAAGGATTTTTTTCATGATAAAGGGGGAGGAGCCCCTCGTCATAATTTGGATACAATTACCAAATCAAATTATATCAAGAAGCTAGAATCGAATGAAGCTAAGGATATTTTTATGGTAAAGGGATAGCAGCAACTCGTTGGTTATAACCTGATCCTTAGCAAAAATTAAGAGCTATAGTACATAGTGTGCACTTATATTTTTTTCTATTCCTTCTTGAGACAAAGAACAACAACTTTATTAAAGCTAAATACTACATTGATACAATATGAAAGGACGACAAATATCAATATTTTTTCATTATCATCTCCGGGTACCTGCTTAATATCTGTAAAAAAAAAAGAAAATCAGCAAACAATAAGAAAAAAACAAGCTTTTTGATTGCCAACATATAATCAGAGTCACCTGAGTAGTCTAAAAACTCTGGAAACTGTGGAGAAACCTTGATAATTAGCCTTTTTTTCTGTATTTCCGTTTCATGAAATGTTATTAAACAAATGAAAAGCTATTTTTCAACTAAAAGCAGGGAATAACTTTAAAACTAAAATTGAACTGACATTATCGTGTAGAAAAGGGGAACTGTCCCCTCCTCAACTTCTCGCTCATTAAGCCAGAGTTTTTTAGTGCTATGAATAACCTTATTTTTTCAATTTAATTCCCCTTGTGTTTCAGTAAATATTTTCAAAGAATTTAGACAAAAAGTCGAATTTCTTATTAAAAAGCAATGACTTAAGAAGAAGATACTCCCCTCCTTATATACATAATAATTTCTGTTCCCTTTAGGTTTCAAAGCTGTTACTTACTTTCAGATGAAAAAAATAGTTTTTTTAAAAGTTTAATTTCTGATTGTTTTCCAAATCATACCCAGGCCTAACTAAGCTTTAATGTGGAGTATTTGCCCCTAAAACGCCTGTTTTATTACTATTAAAATGTTTATAAAAGCGAAACAGGAGGCAGAAATTGCTCGAAAAAATTTAATAATTTGCCGTTTCTTTTCCTGCTTCCATTCCCAGCAAATTTTTCTGCTTATACATAATTTTTCAACAAATGCAATCAGGAAATTGCCCAGAAAATTATTCTACTGCAAAGGATATAAGGATCCAGTTCCCAAACACAAAGAAGGAACATTCTGAACAAGCGCCAACAAGAAAAATTTACGAAAAATACGCAAGTATACTTTCTTGTCAGTTTTATTAAATAGAAAGAGATAGAGATTATAATTGCAGGAATTTTTTTTTTATAATTGCCTGGAAACATCGAATCCTTTCAAAAAGTTTAACAGACACAATTTTACTTTCTCTTGGATAGCAAAAAAAAAAAAAAAATCAAACATGTGAAAACATTCGAAAAAATTATTAACCTAATTTATTTTGCCATATTTCGTAAGATTAAGAACAATTTCCAACAATGTTAAATTAGCCGAACGCTTCCATAGAAATTAGTAAGAAAATTAATTTCTAGTGTATTTGTAAAAATATGAGAACTCGGATCTTTGAGAATTTCAGAAGTTTAAAAGCGTTAGTTAACCCTTCCCTCTTCTACGTTCCTTTTTGATTTAATAGTCGCAATTTCTAACTCCTGCAATTTTACAGCAATCGATTCAAAATATACATAGTATGTTGGTAGTATAGGTGATACGTGGTATATAAATTAACATTTTACCGAGTTAGTGAATAATAATGAAGATTTAAAGCCACACTTGTAGTCCTTTTTATTTATTTTGATACTTTTATTTTATCTAGATATTTAGTTTTGATTCCATGACTTTATAGGCCATTCATTCGTCTATAACACGTTAACTATATGTTGCTTTAACATATGATCTTAATATTCTACTGAAAAAATCTACACACAAAAGAAAGGTTGAGGTTTTTTTCCTCTTCAAGCGAAATTCTATGAGAAAAATTACAAATCCTGGCCCTGTTGGCAAATTAATTTAAATTTTATCCGATTTCAGCAATGTTAGATATTTTAATCACTTGTATAATAGAAGTTAAATATCAAAATCATATATTCTTATAAAAATAAAATTTAAAAAACTGTCCTTAAAATTTTAGCCATTGACTATTAAAATTTAATATTTTACCAAACAAAAAAAATTCGTATGTTGATCTAAGTTTTCAATTTCATATACCTTTTCATTAAAAACAAACCTTTAAAATTACCCCCCCCCCTAAACGACAACGCGTCCACAAATGTTCAACTTAATAACCCGGCTGGGAGCCAAAATTAGATATACGTACCAAAAATCTGTATAAAACACATCAAAATTTAACTGAAACCTACTTCCACTATAATTAAAAATATTCGCTTGACTTCAGGTTTCAATTACCCATCATATAACGTCACACTATTTTTGCCTGAATACTAATGATTGTCTGAGAGTTAGCAGCATTGTCAATTATACAGATAAAGTATTAAGATACAATAAACACTATCTAAACTACTGGCGTCAAAAGGAGCACTCTGATTCTGAGACTGAATGATTCTACCTTATAAAGAAACTAGATTATTATATAAAATCGAAGTTAATCGGCGTCATAATTGAAAAAAATAGAAACCAATGGCATCGACCGGGGAGGGGGAATCAAGTGCCCCCCCCCACCCAGGGTTTAAAAATACTTTTTTTAGTGTATTTTCATTGACAAATTTCTATTTTTTAATATAATTGGAAAAAAAAGACAAATTCAACCCCCCCCCCCGCTGCTTACAAAAAAATCATTAAAACCCTCCTTCCTGAACTTTTGTTAATTTCATACAAAAAAATAAGAGCAAAAAAGAAAAAAGAAAAATTTGTAAAAAAAAGAAACAAAAAAAGAAGAATAGCTGAACCTAAATAATTTCCCGACACAATAATTTCGAAAAAAAAAAAAAAAAATGAACGAATTGAATCATATTACCATTCAAATTATTTTAGAAAAAATACACTCTGCTCAATACAAATAAGAAAGAAACTCATCGTGGCTTAAGGCCGTTTGAACAGCGTTGCTAACACTTTGAGATAATTTTTTACCGACTTTCGGGCCACAGAGTACCCATGAAGATTCTTTTTGTACTATCATATAGTAAATCAGTTTCCATTTTACAAAATACTAGAAGAAAAGACAAGCAACTTCTTTTGCGATTATATTTTCTTCCTCTCTCAGATACCAATTTTGAGCGCTGTTTCACGTTTTATTTTTAATATTATTTTTGCGGTTATTTATTTTAGGGTCACGTCTATTAAAATCCATTTCATTTTGCTTAAATCAATAATTTTAATATTTTAAAATATTTTAAAAAAAAATAAAATAAAAAAATAAAAATAAAACTTGACGCTGCAAATAAAGGTTAAATGTAACAAAAACTTTGGATTTTAAACTGAAATATAAAATTTAATGTATTTTAACGAGACCAATAAAATTTTACAAAAAATTGTACATTTTTACAACGATAATTGCAAAGCTGTATCAGTTTCTTGGCTATATTTACCTTGATGGGTCATTAAAGGGGAGTTGTCACGAGAAGCCGTATCTTAGTGGCCAAAAAATGTCATTAATAAAAAACTCATGGAAAGTGAAACTGTCTTATGAGACAGGCTACTGAAAATTATACAGGGAACTCGGGAATAATAAGTGAAAAAGCAAGCTATTTATAAGTTGATCACGATTCCATTATTATAATTATAGAATTATAATATAACATAGAATCATAATATAATATAATGTTAGCATATAATATAATAATACACAATATATATAATATATACTAGCCAATTCTTGTTTTATCGCGAATAATGGTCTGGCAGCTTTCCGCTTGTCACGAATAATAGAAGTAAATAATGGAAAGCTTTCCAGCTTTAAAGCTCGTGAAAACCAACCGAAAGTCAATTAAAAATAAATGACAAATGTAATAAAAATAAGAGAATTGTACCTATAGTAATTGGGTTTGAAAGACCGGCTTTATTCAGACCAAAGTATTTTTCTAGTTCTTCAACTCAGTTAAGTGAGCATCAAAAGAAGGCAAGTGAAGACTAGCCACGTACTCTTCCAATGTCTTCGGTAATAGGTACACATCGACTTTGTAGCGACCCAAAGGAGCGTTGACGAGCTCAATTAATGCCAGTGCCTTCGAAAGATGGAACAAGAAGATTTACTAATGGAACAACGTGAAGAAGGAAATAAATATGGGCGTGTATGACAAAATCAAGGCGTGAAATAAAAAGAGTTCAATCAATTAGTCATTTCATTAATATTAAAACACTATTACAAATGTAAAAAAGTTATTCGGTTCAAGAAGCTTGTCTAGTTGTGGTCCATACAACAAAATAATAAAGCAATAAAATAAATAAAAATAATACACTAAATAAAATAATACATATTAAATAAATATAAGTGATAATAAAAAATATAATATATCAAAAAAAAACTGGTATTAAGAATAATAATGGCAAAAAATATAAACCAAGAAATTAAGACACCAAGAAAGAACAAGTTGACATCACAACATGGGACAAAAAACAAGGAGTTAAATTACAACATTTTTTTAGAATAAAATACCTGTATGTCTTTGATTCCTTTTCTAATTTGAAGTTATATTTTTTTTACATACTTCTTTTTTAACCACTATCTACTCGTTCCGCTAGCTACGGACACCCAGACTGTGAAGTAGAAAACATATTTCAAATTGAAAGATACTTTGAAGAGAAACTTATTGATGTATTATATCTACTCAACTTTTTATTTATATAATTTTTACTATTTTTTTATATGACATTAGTTGAAAATCATTTAATTCTTAAAATCAATATTTCAAAAACGTAGGAGCATTTTCTCTTTCAAAGACTATAAAAGGCGAGTCTTTCAAAGACTATATATATTCTTACATTTCCTGTAAGAATATCCAACATAAAACTGTGAACCAATTTCATTCCTCTACATGTTAATGTAAATCCTACTTCGGCACCATAGAGAACCCATTGCCTAAAAATTCAGAGGTATGTGTGTTTATCACACTCAAACACCTTTAAACATGAGGGTAAAGACCTGTTTCTATAGTGAAACAAGGAGAATTAAGAGACGTAGGTTGTTTCATCAGATTATAGAATATTAAAACTTCTTTTTGTATTAACAACACCGTATCCTGGGAAGGGGGGAGGGGGTTAGAAGGTTTGACCCCCCCCCCCCGAAACATTTGTCCGACTCTTAAAAATAAGTAATAAAAATTAATATAAAAATATTTTTGATGTTTTTTTTGTACTCCTCCCCCCCCCCCACGAACAAATCCGTGAGTAATATACCGCCCTCCAACCCGAAACCTCCTTGAGACGGCCCGGTGCAGTAGGTTCCTCCTCTAGCGTTCAATGTTGAGGAACACGTTTTTTTATAAAACAGCTCAATTTTCTCTTATTTGAAATTAAGCACGTCAACTTATGCTTTACTTTTGGAATCAAGATGATCCCAAATGTAAGAGTAGATTATACCCACAATAGTAGAGGAGGGGGTGCCAGTCGTGACAGCACACCAAATATGGGCATAGAATACTGACAGCACACCATATATGGGCATAGAGTCATTAGGGAGAACACATGGTTAATGGGGTCAATGACCTCTTTTTCCAAGGTCGATTTATTTGATGTTT
>NC_142809.1:39652860-39675194 GCF_049724085.1 Artemia sp. Qi Xiang Cuo
AAAATACATAAAAAAAAACGTTGAAATAAAATATTTATTAAAATTTTTTTTCTTTTTATTCATTTTACCACTTAGAAACTACCTAATAAATAAATATTAAAAAACAAAAAAACTTCAGAAAAAAGAGCTGTTTTTTGTCAGAAAAACTATAAAAAAACTTACAATGTAAACAAACACAATGGAACTATTACCCGGTGGATTTTTGTTTAGAGTTTTATATAGGAAAAAAAAAATCATTATTTAATATTGATTTTTTTAATACTATCTAATTTTTACTTCATATATAATTAAAATATACATAAAAGAATATAAGTATTTCTTCATGTGTTTGTAGCTGAAGAATTTGAGCTGTAGGAGGATTTTACTATTGTATTATGCGTAGATTTCATAAATATTAAATATATTATCTTGTATTTAATGATAGGTCAATGTTTGTTTAATTTTGATTCTCATAACAGACACTCTTTCTAGAACGTGTAAGATTTTATCCAAAAATAGTGAGGTAATATCGACTTTAATTAAAATTATCTATTTAATGTATCTTTAAATATAGAATATTTTTACTTTTTTAGATTATATATACTAAATAGTAATCTTTAAACTAAATTTATGTTCGTCTACACAGCGGCAGATTGTTTTGCCCACTGAACCACATCGTCTAAATAAGATAAATCTATCGATTTACTCAACCTTGATTCATCGATTCAATGATTCCTACATCAGCATGGAATGACAGACGTTGTGACTGTCTGGAGGTTAGTTTCGTACATCGAGTTGAATGCACCAATAATTATATGAGGGATGTGTTTAACTTAGACCCTCCCTCCTAGAGTTTGGATTGGTTGTAATGCTTTCCTGTATGTATGATTAATTGTTAGTTTATTTAGATTTACTTGAAAATAATTAGATAGAATAAATTTGTAGTTCTATTATAATCATATACACAAACTATCAAAGATTTAGTCTCGAAAAATATAGAGATTAAAAGTATCTAGTTTGTTTTTTGTTCAATATCTATTGACAAACCTAATTGAAGGAAGTAATTAATCTTATTTTCTTTTGCTTTTTTAATATATTATCAAAAAATGATTAAGTCAAGTCATAAATGATAATTTTTTTAAAAATAACGAATTTATGAGACTAGTATTGTTTTTATCTAACTAAAATTTAATTAAATATTATTAAATTAAAAACTTTAAAGAAAATACTTTAAAGAAAGTAAAGCAATAATTAATATACACAGGGACCTGCGAAATATTAAATAATCACTACCAGAAACTGTTCAATCATTTGTACTCTTGTCTATTTTTATTTACAAAATATATTTATAAAACAATTTAGTAGAAAAAAAAATCAACCCCAAAAAGTTTAATAAACTAAATACATTTTTTACATAAATTATTCTTTGGTTTTGGGAGTTTTCTCTTTTTTATGAATTGTTAAAATATTAATTAACGTTTAAATTCTATTTGATTAACCCAAAGTTATTATTTAGTCTTTTTTATAATATACATTTTAATCATGTTAAATCTTTAGAAGGAATCAATAAATCAGTCCTCTGTAGGATTCAGCCGTACCAATAAATGATGTTGTATTTTACTTTACACAATATTCATATATACTCAAAATTTATTTATATTTAATCATGTTATGAATTGATATAGAAGGGGGAGGAGGGGCATAATATTTTATATAATTCTACAGTTTTTTTAACTATTTGCTGTGGTATTCATAACATTTTTAAAATATATTAAAGTTTCATTATAGTACACTCTTGTTATGGTATTATTCTGTATGACACGTATATAGAACATGAATTCGGAAATAATTGTCAATTCAGGTGCTAACCCTCGTAGGCGCGTAAACCCCCCCCCTCTCCCTCTCTTGCTTACTACGGTTCTTTTTAAAGATTTAATGGTGAATCTTGTTTTAATAACACACTAGACGTATAATTTCAATGTAAAAAAAAAAATTAATTAGTACAGTAATCATTCCGTTTGTTATCCAATAACACGTATTTGCATATTTTGGGCAATTTTCAATTTAAGATACGATACGTGAAACATGTGGCCGGTAGAGCGTTTTTTGAGCATAATTTTTGTTTAAAGTAGTAAAATATTTTTTTTTGGGGGGGGGATAACAAAATATCCTTTTTTGTGATAAGGATATGGTCAAAATCTTAGTTTAATAAATGGGTATACATTGTTTTGTAGTTTGACGGTAGAATATTAATATAGAAATGTAATCATCATTCAATTGATTTAATCTAAATATACTTACCATTATCGAATTACATATGATAATTCCATATAATACTATAAAATTATTTTTTTTAATTTATTGAGAGGTATAACTTCCCTATGATACGTAACCCGATGTCACAGGTCTCTGCCACTTGTCTTTGTCCACTATTAATACCCGTCCACGTGTGAACGTACAATTTCACGAAAAGACGGTCAGGGTTCTAACAATCGGAGAGAGATTATAGAGGTATGCATTTCACCTTCTAATATTTAGATTAGCTGATTACAATAAAACCGCGGATAAAGAATTTTGGTTGTATCTTTAATAACTTTTTTGGGATACCGGGATTGTGACAATTGAAAAGCCATAATTAAATTGTATTATATGTTTAATACTTCAGTTACACAAAATTGTACCCGTCGTTTTTACTTAATATTTATTTAATAATAAAACTCATTCCTTAACATATAGTAACTCTATAATTTAAATATAAAATATATTTTAATATTATAAATAGTATTAATTTTAAAAATTGAGTTTTTTGAATTTAAATTATTTTCAGTTTTTTAGAATAGTAATAATATATAGTAATATCTAAAAAACTATATCATCGAATATAACTCCTGTACAGTAAAATTGTTTTATAGATCATCATTACATTTATTGTCGAAAAAGAGGAAAGAACTTATATTTTTAATTAAAGGTAAATACATTTTTATTATTGCTAAATGTTATATTAACGCTACTACGACAATTGTAACAACTTATTATGAATCTCTAATAATATTATAGTAAAAAGTTTAGTAAAAGTTTTTCCTATTATAATAACTTTTTTGGGAGGGTGGGGGGAAAAATGTTTTATAAGATACATTATATTTAGTTCAAATTGTATTTAACGAACCATTAAGGTCCGTAAGTACCTAGACCTCCTTTAGCCTCTCTGAGGGGGGGGAGGCTATGCCCCCTGAATCCGGCCATGACTCTTGTAGGATTACTTTTCTCACTTCGGAGTTTATTTGTCACTCAATACTCAAAATCTAATCTTAGAAGTGAATTTAGAGTATGTAGTAGTTTTGTACTCAATAGAAGCACCATTAATCACAACCGGGCCTGCCTTGGACTATTTTATTGATTTTGCGTTAGTTTATGACAGTGGATGCTGAGTGTATATATATTTATATAAATATATATATATATACATATATATATATATATATATATATATATATATATATATATATATATATATATATATATATATATATATATATATATATATATATATATATATATATATATATATATATATATATATATATATATATATATATATATATATATATATATATATATATATATATATATATATATATATATATATATATATATATATATATATATATATATATATATATATATATATATATATATATATATATATATATATATATATATATATATATATACATATTATGTATCACAAAGTACAATTTCCAAGCAAAGTTATCTTTTTTCAAGTGATTTTAGAGAAATGACACACGTAACTCTGTTACGAATTAATCTTTTGATGATGTTTCTGTTTTTATTTTCACTATAGAGATGTGGTCGTGTGGTCCTCAGTTTGTTAATTATTTCTGTGTAAAATAAATATATTGTATGTGTAGTTTGACAAAGTATATTATGCTTAAGATTATTATCGGATTTACTATGATTCAAAAAACACTTTAGACAGTTACTTTACATACAATTGCATAAATACACTTACTTTAGTTATTTCTTAACTTAAGTAATGTATGGATCTTTAAACTAATAAGATAACTAGAGATGTATTAACCGTTCTATTTGAGGGGTGTTTTTCTGTGTGGTTTTAATAAAGTGGACTTGTTGTCTATTAAATATACGAAACAAAAATTACTTTTTTAATTGTATTATATATGTACTAGTAAAATACGATATATATTAAAATAAAATTTTAAGTGTTTAAAAATCACTATACATTAAAGAAACGTAACGGTTTATCCATGAAAGGTGTCCGACTTATGCTATTAATATTTGTTTACGATTATGTATTATATGAGAAAAAAAACACATTGAATAAAATAAGTGTTCAAATTTAGAAATGGATTAAGAATATGTCAAGGTTCACAGACTTTTCACACACCTATATTTTTTATTTACACACCCCAAGTTATAAATGTACAGTGAAAAAAGCCAGATAAAGAATGTGTCTGAGTTGGACTTCCGTTCATGTGCATTTTGACTTAATTAGGGATCTTCCTCAGTTGTTATTAGCTTTCGATCTAGATTATCTGGAAATGATATATATGTGTAAATAAGAAGATGTTGTTGTATTACTTTTCAAGAATGAAACTTTACAAATTAAATAGATAATAAACAGATTATTGTTAACTTGAAATCTGTATTATTATAAATAAGCGACAGATGGGGCTCTTTAAAGGGTAAAATAATTAAAATATATAAAATATATTATGTCAATTTGACCAATTAAGTGAACTGTAGAAATATATTTCTTAAATTATATATAATTTTATAATGTATAGATTATTTATTAGCAATTTATAAGAACTAACCGTTGTTGATACTAAGATATGCAATTACTAAATAGTGTATTTTTTTTACTGATAAAAAAATCTAAATATTAATTATTATAAAATAAACAGAATATGTTTAATCAAAATAAATAACAGATATAAACAAATACATAAGTAGGTATAAACTTGTCAAAAAATTTCTATATATATATTCAATATTATGAGTAAAAACCCAAATTAAAATAAGATCTGAGATTGTATTAAAAAGTCAAAGTTTTTGTGTTCTAACATGACGTAAGTAATCAGGTTGTCAATCAGCGATAAAAATAATACAGGTTTTTATATACAACATTAAAACAAAGCTAACATGCTAGCGTGAAACGTAAAGAGTTTTGTGAACTAAAAAAAAATCATAGGAATGTCTGGTGTCACATGAATTTTATAACTTATATATCATGAAATAAGTTGATTATTAAACTAAAATATTCAAGTTTTAGGTCGGTTGGTGTGTAATTGTAAAATATAAATAAGTATCTTGAAAAATATGTATTCGATAACACTCGGCCCTGTCATTGTTAGCACATTCTTTAATATAATCATGATGAAATATTTATACCTGTTATTCTCGAAGTCACGAATAAAATTTACTGTATGAAAATAATCTGATAAATTTAAATTCATTAAAAATTTTCGTATGAAAAAATAATAAAAAAATTATAAATATAGTTTTTATTTTTAAAAAAAACAGAAATAATTATAAGATTGTGAATAAGTTAACAAAATCTGTCTTAATGAGCATAGCAAATTGTCAAACAAACTCTTTAGATACTACTACTACTACTACTACTTTTTATAATAATCTTCAGATTATTAAAAAAAATCAATAAGTTATCACTAAAAATTTAAAGGGAAATATAAGTATTTTTAATAAAACAAAAAAATTTAAAAGTCAACTTACAGATAAAAATATCTAGCCAATGAAATTGTATTCTTTTTTGAAAAATTAAATACCAAGAATAACTAATTACATATTAATACAGACAGGTAAAAGACCTTACCACACAAGACCAAATATTTGTAAGTAGGTAAAATCAATCGCTATAGTAAAAATCAGAAGTAATCTATGATGATTATTATTCTAAATTTATTTAAAGTATGTTTTGCTTTATCAAATATATACTTTTAATACTAATGTATAAGTGTATATTTTTTTTATGTAAGTTAGATTCATATTATAAATAGTAAAAAAAGATAAATTAATTTTTTAAAAATATATGAAAAAAATTGAATATTTAATATTAGTATTACATTTATTTAAAAAAATATAAAAAAAAATAGATAAAACATAAAAATGAATATGATATATCCTAAATTTAATAATATTACAAAATAATTAAATATTAATTAGTATATGAAAGAATATGAAAACAGGAGTTAGAAATATTAAGCTCTCTAATTCAGTTTTTCAAGTAAAATTATATTTATTTATAATATTAAGAATTTTTTTTATTATTTGGTCATTGGATGTGGTAGTCTTCATAATATACTAAGAACCTTAATAAAACCTTTGAGGAAAACTATTAACTAGAAAAAAATTTTAGTTAAGAAGAACAGTTGACTACTGAACAACTACCTCCCCCTGGTCGGGAAGCTAACTTACTATATATTATAATAAAAAACAAATTTCTAAACATGTATGAAAAAAAAATATCTTTTTTAAATTATTTTATAACAATCAAATTATAATAATTTATATGATTTGAAAAAATAAATTCATAATAAATAATATTACTGGTACAAAATAAAAATAACTAAAACAGCAAGCAATCAATAAAACAATTTTAAGTAAAACATACGACAAACTACACTAACCCGACTTACACAATAGTACTACCCCGCCCTAACCGCTTTGAGTTATCTTTTTGGGCTTTTAATCATTATTTTCAGAATAGAGATCAGTTTCACAGCAACTTTTATTTACAATTTTTTTAATATACACCAAGGCAAATATCTAAAATAACGGAAAAATATAAAAGAAAGTAAAAATAATTATCTAATGACATAAATATAACTATGTTTAAAAAATAGGCTCAAACATCACGTAAAAATTACGTTACTGATTATTATGTGTCAATTGAAGTTGAGCCAACGCCTTAGGAGAATATGAGCCCCGATTTGGGACAATTTTAGCATAATCTGCTTTAAGTTTATTCTCAATATCTGAAAGAGCAGTAGAACAGATGTGATACAGAGGAGCAAATACTGATCCCAAGCCAGCTATTTCTTTTTGCTAGAATATGATTGTAAAACAATGGTGGAGGGATTTAGCTGGAAATATAGAGGGAAGGAATTTATTGAAATGCGATTTCTTTTGCGAGAATTTGGGATTGTAAAACAATGGTGGGGGAGGGATTTAGCTGGAAATATAGAGGGAAGGAATTTATTGAAATGCTATTTCTTTTTGCGAGAATTTGGGATTGTAAAACAATGGTGGGGGGGGGGGTAGAGGAATATATTTACGTTTTAGCTGAATATATTGGAGGATGTCCAAGGAAAATTTGTTTGAAAATAAAAATGCACTTACATTGCTAATTTCGGCTGCCAAGGCCTCAAGCTCATCAATTATGTTAATTGTTTTATCCATTGTCAGGTTGTTTGCACTGTGTCAAACTACTTTCTGATAATTTAGTCACATTGCATGTCCGTTATATACGAAATCTCAAGGGCGAATTGTTATGTAACGGGGAAAACCATATGTAACCAGCCCTCTGATTGGTTGAGAAGGGGGATGTATCCGACTCGCTGATTGGCTGAGAAGGAAACACGGGATCTAACTGTTTCCGGGAACTCATAACATCTGGCTCGAATAACAATAACAAATACTGTTTCTGGATCATAACATCTGCCTCGAACAGGAAGGAAGTGTCATTAACTGTTTCCCGGAACCTCATAACATCTGGCTCGAATAACAACAACAAATACTATTTCTGGACACCATGACATTCGCGATCGATTACGCAATCAAGTTCTCGGAAATCCACTTTACCTTCGATTACGCAATCAAGTTCTCGGAAATTCACTTCCCCCTTGATTACTAGATCAATAACATTGTTCCCGTTAGAATTCAATGCGCATGTGCAACCTTCGCCCCGGAGTTATTACACATAGAAACATCAAATAAATCAACCTTGGAAAAAGAGGTCATTGACCCCATTAACCACGTGTTCTCCCTAATGACTCTATGCCCTTATTTGGGGTGCAAAAAAAGTTGTAGGTGGCAGCGGGGTGCGTGATCGGAGTCGGACCCCCATCTCTACTCACAACACGGAACTAGCTTCAATAAAAAGTACCACAATTTAGATCACTGCATCTGCGTTTGGAACCAAACTAAATAATCACTCTTTTCGTCGTTTAGTACGAGGCCATTTTTTTACAAACAAAGTGGGTCGAGTTTACCATGAATTTAAAAAAATAAAAATTAACACATTAGATTCATAAGATCTATCATAAAAATTGTTTAGGCCCGCAAAACACGACAGAAAAACATGGGTCAACAGCGGATATACGCTATAACTAATGAGATAAGATGACAAAATGCCTCTAGTCAAAGACCAGAACACAGGGAGATATTTCAAAAAAATGTATGTCCTAGCCTGAGTCAATCATCGGACTTAGCAAGCCAAAAGAAAAGAACAAATATAACATAAAATGAAGAGGAAGCCGGGTACGAGAATGCCACAGACTAATACCTATTTACTATATAGAGGCATCCTATCGTACATACGCCTATATAAATCCTGCATCCGCCCTCTCGTTCAGTGCTACCAAAAAGGTCGGTAAATCATGTTATGTTTGAAGAGCTATACGTCGAAAACATAAATAAAGTATTTTATATTAGGTTTGATCCAGCATAAGGATTTTGGCTATATCCCTGATTTGGGCAGTTCTAAAAGAGATTAGTCTTAAAAGAGATGAGTCTGAGCAAAAATACATCAGTTCTGTTTATTCTTCATAAGACGGATTTGATATTTTATTTATATTTTATTTAAATTTTAAATACTTCCTCCAACTGTCTTATTTCTTATAATCATCTTTCTACTAATAAACAATTATAATAACAATCATAATTACTACTAATTACTACTTAATACTGGTTAATAATCTTTATTATAATTTTACCTTATTAATATTAATTAATAATTTAAAAAAAATATTTTTTTTTATTTTAATTTATATTATATAACATTTATCAAAAAAATATAAAAAAAAAAAAAGGTGTAAAAGACTTGACGTTTAAAATTTTTAAAACATTTTGTGATTAATGCTTATACAATCACAAAGGGCCAAGACTAGATATAGATGAAAGGGCTACAAACAAACACCTACCCTTCCCGATAATATGTTTGTCAAATATAAAATATTGAAATCTGTATAAGGTAATAAAAATTACCATCCTCGGGGTTGAAAAAAATTTAAAAACCAAACACCCCGCCCCCTGTTAATAAAATAACAATTAAAAAGCTTTACGTGTCATAAAACAATATAAAATATCAAAAAGATATATAAAATTTTACCATGAAAATCTATTAAAATAATTAGTTATTTTAATCTATAAACCTGGTTATCAAGACTAAATTTTCTCGATTTAGATTTCTTTATAGAAAAAAAAAATGCACACATAGTGAAGAAAACATAAATAAATAATTGTTAACTGTTAACCCCCAAAAAAAAATCCAACAAAAAAAAAGCAGCACCAATCCCATAGCGGCCAACACAGCTACGCACGCTCCAGTAGAGATGCCCCTATTGACCCGGGACGAACACCCTGCTGCCATCTACAATTTAGTTTAATGCTGACGGGACATAATTTATTCAAGGATTATCGATCGAGTCTAATGGGGGGGTGTGTCAAGGTCAATCGATCTGTTGTTGTTTGGCCACGTGCGAATGACACGAGGAGTGATTTACATAATCGATGGTATAATTATTGATTCACGAGCGTGGGAAATTAAGAAACATTAAGGCTTCTTTAATCTTAGGTCTTTGGGATAAACATTCATTAGGTCAGAGAGAAAAATTAATATACTATTTTTAAATAGGGCTTCACGAAGGGGGAATTAAGAAACATTAAGGCTTCTTTAATCTTAGGTCTGAGGGATAAACGTTCTTTAGGTCAGAGAGAAAAATTAATATACTATTTTTAAATAGGGCTTCACGAAGGGGAGAATTAAGAAACATTAAGGCTTCTTTAATCTTAGGTCTGAGGGATAAACGTTCTTTAGGACAGAGAGAAAAATTAATATTCTATTTTTAAATAGGGCTTCATTGATCTTTAATGTCAGGAATTATAAATGACATCACTTGTTATCTTGGAATTATGCGGGAGTCTAAAGAGATAGAAATCCTATTTTTAAATACGGCTTCACGGAGCTTTAAGTCGGAGAGGTAAATTGATATTCTAACGAAACCATAATAGTTTAGCTAGGAAAATTTATGAGATGAAGAGATTAACGTAGGAAAGGGTTTCCTATTAATTTGAAATGTGAAAGCACAGGGATGCCAAACAAAGGGAACACGCTGAATTTGCGTTTAGGGATTATTTGGGCGAAACCGTTTTAGACAGCTTATGGAATTATTTCGGCGAAACCGTTAGAGACGTTGATTTAAAAGATGATTTTTGAAGATGATTTTAGAAGAGAATTTAAAGGTGAAACTCTGTGGTCGTTATAATACACAAGTTTCAGTTGAACAGTGTTGTGAGGTCCTCTAACCCAACCCCAAAGGGTTCCAATCCTCCTACCCCCACCCCGAAGGAAGCCCCCGGGCCTCAAAGGCCCCCCACGCTCCCACCGGCCCGCCCCCCGGCCCCAAAGGGCCACCGGGCGCCCAACGGGCCCCCCAGACACTCCAAGGCCCCCCCAGCTCCCAAAAGGGTCACCGGCGCCCCCAAAGGCCCACCCAGACCCTCAACGGCCACCCCCGGGCCCCCCAAAGGCCCATCGAGTTCCCAAAAGACCAACGGGGTCCCAAAGGCCCTACACCGGTCACCAAATGTCTCCCAGGCCCCCAAGGGCCCTCCCTGTGCCCCAAAGGCCCTCCCTGTGCCCCAAAGGCCCTCCCCCGGCCCCCTCCTCCTTCTCCCACCTCCTCCCTCCTCCTCCTCCCACCTCCTCCTCCTCCTCCCCCCCCTCCTCCTCCTCCTCCTCCCACCTCCTCCTCCTCCTCCTCCTCCCACCTCCTCCTTCCTCCCCTCCCCCTCCCATTCCCTCCCCATTTTTTATACTTTTTTTGTGCATTGAGACACAGAACGACCCCCTCCCACCCGCCCCTCCCCCCACCAAAGGGCTGATTTTTTGAAAGTTAATTTTGAATTTCTTTAATTGAAATTCAAGAGTTGGAATATTTCAGTAGTGTTTGGTTGTGGTTTACATTTTCACAGTTAAAATATATTTATTTTTCAAAGTTCATTTTGAATTTATTTAGTTGAAATGCAAGAGTTGGAATATTTCAGTAGTGTGATGTTGTAGTTTACTCTGTCACAGTTACATTCCCTTAATTTTTCAAAGTTCATTTTGAATTTCTTTTGTTGAAATGCAAGAGTTGGAATATTTCACTAGTGTTTGGTTGTGGTTTACATTGTCACAGTTACATTCCCTTAATTTTTCAAAGTTCATTTTGAATTTCTTTCATTGAAATGCAAGAGTTGGAATATTTCAGTAGTGTTTGGTTGTGGTTTACATTGTCACAGTTACATTTTCTTGATTTTTTACGGTTCATTTTGAATTTCTTTCTCTGAAATGCAAGAGTTGGAATATTTCAGTAGTGTGATGTTGTTGTTTACTCTGTCACAGTTACATTCACTTAATTTTTCATAGTTCATTTTGAATTTCTTTCTTTGAAATGCAAGAGTTGGAATATTTCACTAGTGTTTGGTTTTGGTTTACCTTGTCGCAGTTACATCAACTTAATTTTTCAAATTTCATTTTGAATTTCTTTCTTTAAAATGCAAGATTTGGAAGATTTCAGTATTGTGTTTTTTTTGTATTAATTTTAAAAGATACATTGTACAGATTTTCCAATTGTCAAAGTTTTTGTCTTTATTTTTTGATATATTGAGTTTCTATTTAATTTGAGTTGGTAGGCGTGTCAAACTGTAAAAGGTACCTTTTATTGATTTTTCAAAGTTCATTCCTATTTTCTTTCCCTGAAAAGAAAGAGTTGTAATATTTCAGTCGTCTATGCTTTTGGTATACCTTGTCACAGTTACATTTTCTTGATTTTTCAATGTTCATTTTGAATTTCTTTCGTTGAAATGCAAGAGTTGGAATATTTCGGTAGTGTTTGGTTGTGGTTTACCCTGTCACAGTTACATTTTCCTGATTTTTCAAAGTTTATTTTGAATTTCTTACATTGAAATCCAAGAGTTGGAATATTTCAGTAGTGTTTGGTTGTGGTTTACCTTGTCACAGTTACATTTTCTTGATTTTTCAAAGTTCATTTTGTATTTCTGTCGTTGAAATGAAAGAGTTTGAATATTTAAGTTGTGTTTGGTTGTGGTTCACCGTGTCACACTAACATTTTCTTAATTTTTCAAAGTTCATTTTGAATTTCTGTCTTTGAAATGAAAGAGTTGGAATATTTCACTAGTGTTTGGTAGTCGTTTAACGTGTCACAGCTACATTTTCTTGATTTTTAAAAGTTCCTTATTAATTTATGTAGTTGAAATACAAGAGTTGGAATATTTCACTAGTGTTTGGTAGTGGTTTACCTTGTCACAGTTACATTTTCTTGATTTTTCGAAGTTCATTTTGAATTTTTTCATTGAAATGCAAGAGTTGGAATATTTCAGTAGTGTTTGGTTGTGGTTTACCTTGTCACAGTTACATTTTCTTGATTTTTCAAAGTTCATTTTGAATTTCTTTTGTTGAAAAGCAAGAGTTGGAATATTTCAATAGTGTGTTGTTGTAGTTTACCTTGTCACAGTTATATTTTCTTGATTTTTCAAAGTTCATTTTGAATTTACTTAGTTGAAATGCAAGAGTTGGAATGTTTCAGTAGTGTTTGGTTGTGGTTTACCTTGTCACAGTTAAATTTTCTAGATTTTTCAAAGTTCATTTTGAATTAATTTTGTTGAAATGCAAGAGTTGGAATATTTCAGTTGTGTGTCTACTTGGTTTACCTTTTAACAGTTACATTTTCTTGATTTTTCAAATTTCATTTTGAATTTCCTTCTTTGAAATGCAAGAGTTTGAATATTTCAGTAGTGTGTGGTAATGGTTTACCTTGTCAGAGTTACATTTTCTTAATTTTTAAAGGTTAATTTAGAATTTCTGTCTTTGAAATGCAAGATATGGAATATTTAAGTTGCGTTATGTAGTTGTTTACATTGTCAGAGTTAAATTCTCGTGATTTTTCAAATTTCATGTTGAATTTCTTTCATTGAAATGCAAGAGTTGGAATATTTCAGTTGTGTTTGGTTGTGGTTTACATTGTCACACTTACAGTCTCTTGATTTTTCAAAGTTCATTTTGAATTTCTTTCGTTGAAATGCAAGAGTTGGAATATTTCAGTTGTGTTTCGTTGTGGTTTACCTTGTCACAGTTACATTTTCTTGATTTTTCAAATTTCTTTGAGAATTTCTTTATATGATTTGCATGACTTTGAATATATAAGAAGTGTTTGGTTTTGTTTTAAAGTTTAACAGATAGATTATCTTTATTTTTAAAAGTTCATTTTGAATTTATTTCTTTGTAATGCAAGAGTTGGAATATTTCAGTTGTGTTTGGTTGTGTTTTACATTGTCACCTTTAAATTCTATTGATTTTTCATATTTCCTTTAGAATTTGTTTATTTTAAATTCATGATTGTGAATATTTCAGTAGTGTTTGTTTGTGGTTTACCGTATCAAAGTTACATTTTCATGATTTTTCAAAGTTCATTTTGAATTTCTTTCATTGAAATGCAAGAGTTGGAATATTTCAGTAGTGTTTGATTGTGGTTGACCTTGTCACAGTTACATTTTCTTGATTTTTCAATGTTAATTTTGAATTTATTTCTTTGACATGCAAGAGTTGGACTATTTCAGTAGTGTTTGGGTGTGGTTTACCTTGTCTCAGTTACATTTTCTTTATTTTTCAAAGTTTATTATGAATTTTTTTCGTTGAAATGCAAGAGTTGGAATATTTCAGTAGTGTTTGGTTGTGGTTTACCTTGTCAAAGTTACATTCTCTTGATTTTTCAAAGTTCATTTTGAATTTCTTTCATTGAAAAGCAAGAGTTGGAATATTTCAGGTGCGTTTGGTTGTGGTTAACCTAGTCACAGTTACATTTTCTTTATTTTTAAAAGTTCATTTTGAAATTCTTTCGTTGAAATGCAAGAGTTTGAATATTTCAGTTGTGTATGGTTGTGGTTTTCCTTGTCATTATTGCATTTTCTCAATTTTTAAATGTTCATTTTGAATTTCTTTATTTGTAATGCATGAGTTGGAATATTTAAGGTGTGTTTCGTGGTTGTTTACATTGTCAAAGTTAAATTTTATTGATTTTTACAGTTTTAATTTTTAATCTATTTAGTTTAAATTCAAGATTTGGAATATTTCAGTAGTGTTTGGTAGTTGTTCAAAGTTCATTTTGAATTTCTTTTGTTGAAATGCAAGAGTTGGAATATTTCAGTAGTGTTTGCTTGTGGTTTACCTTGTCACAGTTACATTTTCTTGATTTTTCAAAGTTCATCTGAATTTATTTACTTGAAATGCAAGAGTTGGAATATTTAAGTAGTGTTCGGACTTGGTTTACCGTGTCACAGTTACATTTCAATTATTTTTCAAATTTAATTTTGAATTTCTTTCATTGAAACTCAAGAGTTTGAATATTTCAAAAGTGGTTAGTTGTTCTTTACATCGTCACACTTACATTTTCGTGATTTTTCAAATTTAATTGTGAATTTCTTTCATTGAAATGAAAGAGTGGACTATTTCAGTAGTGTTTGGTTGTGGTTTACCTTGTCACAGTTACATTTTCTTGATTTTTCAAAGTTCATTTTGAATTTTTTAGTTTAAATGCAAGTGTTTAAATATTTCAGTATTGTGTTGTTGTTGTTTACCTTGTAACAGTTACATTCACTTTATTTTTAAAAGTTCATTTTTAATTTCTTTCGTTGAAATGCAAGAGTTGGAATATTTAAGTAGTGTTTTGTTGTGGTTTAGCTTGTCACAGTTACATTTTCTTAATTTTTCAAAGTTCATTTTTAATTTCTCTCGTTGCAAAGCAAGAGTTGGAATATTTCAATAGTGTTTTGTCGTTGTTTACATTGTCACAATTACATTTTCTTGATTTTTCAAATTTCATTTTTGATTTATTTAATTTAAATGCAATACTTGAACTATGTCAGTATTGTGTTGTTTTGTTTTAAATATTCAGATTTACATTTCCTTGATTTTTCAAAGTTCATTTTGAATTTCTATCATTGAAATGCAAGAGTTGGAATGTTTCAGTAGTGTTTGGTTGTTGTTTAACTTGTCACACATACATTTTCTTGATTTTTCAAAGTTCATTTTAAAGTTCTTTCGTTGAAATGCAAGTGTTGGAATATTTAACTAGTGTTTGGTTTTGGTTTACCTTGTCACAGTTACATTTTCTTGAGTTTTAAAAGTTCATTTTGAATTTATATCTTTGTAATGCAAGAGTATGACTATTTAAGTAGTGATTGGTTGTGGTTTACATTTTCACAGTTACATTTTCTTGATTTTTCAAAGTTCATTTTTAATTTCTTTCATTGAAATGCAAGAGTTGGAATATTTCAGTAGTGTTTGGTTGTGGTTTACCTTGTCAAAGGTGCAATTACTTGTTGTTTACAAGATCATTTGATTTACTTTCGTCTAAAATCAAGATAAGTTCAGTTTAATTAGTGGATTTTTGATTAATAAAATTAAAATTTTAATTTTTATATATTTTTAAATTATAATTTTTAATTTAATAAGTTTTATATAAATATTGTTTAATAATAACTATTTGTTTTTTTTTTTTGAAATTTGAAACGGAACATTTTATTAATTCTTAGAACTTAATTTTGAATTTCTTTCGTTGAAATGCAAGAGTTGGAATATTTCACTAGTGTTTGGTTGTGGTTTAACTTGGCACAGTTACATTTTCTTGATTTTTCAAAGTTCATTTTGAATTTCTTTCATTGAAATATGTTTGGTCGTGCTTTACATGCCCACGTACGCTTCACTTAGGTTAGCTTATGTTAGGTGAGAGACAGGAAAAAAGTTAGGTGTATGATTAGGTTAGGTTTGGTTAGATTAAGTTTGGTTATGTTCAGTTAGGCTAGGTTAGCCTACGTCCGCGCGCGTACTTAATATTCCAACTCTTTCATTTCAACAAAATAAAATCAATATTAAAATTTAAAAATAAATATAATGTAACTGTGACAAGTTACACTATAACCAATCACTTCTGAAATATTCCAACTCTTGCATTTCAACGAAAAAAATTCAAAATGAACTTTGAAAAATAAAGAAATTGTATCTGTGACAAGGTAAACCAAACACCACTAAAATATTATAAATGTTGCATTTCAATTAAAGAAATTCAAAATGATCTTTGAAAAATCAAGAAAATGTAACTTTGACAAGGTAAACCACAACCATACACTACTGAAAAATTCCAACTCGTGCATTTCAACGAAAGAAATTCAAAATGAACTTTGAAAAATCAAGAAATTGTAAATGTGACAAGGTAAACCACAACCAAACACTATTGAAACATTCCAACTCTTGCATTTCAACGAATGAAATTAAAAATTAACAATGAATAATCAATATTATGTAACTGTGACAATGTAAACCACAACCAAACACTACTCAAATATTCCAACTCTTGCATTTCAACGAAAGGAATTCAAAATTAACTTTGAAAAATAAAGAAAATGTAACCGTGAAAAGCTAATCCACAACCAAACACTACTTAACTATTCCAACTCTTGAATTTCAATTAAAAAATTCAAAATTAACATCGAAAAATCAAGAAAATGTAACTGTGACAAGGTAAACCACTACCAAACACTAGTGAAATATTCCAACTCTTTTATTTCAAAGACAGTAATTCAAAATGAACTTTGAAAAATAAAGTAAATGTAGCTGTGACAAGGTAAATGACTACCATACACTAGTGAAATATTACAACTCTTTCATTACAAATACAGAAATTCAAAATTAACTTTGAAATATCATTAAAATTTAACTGTGACCTTTTAAACAAAGATAACACAATACTTATATATAAAAAAACATGAATTAATATTAAATAACAAATATTATTAAAAATTATAAACAAGAAATAGAATAATTTAATATTAAAAAAAAACTCAAAAACTACTCAAATATTCCAACTATTGCATTTCAACGAAAGAAATTAAAAATGAACTTTGAAAAATGAAGGGAATGTAACTGTGAAAAGGTAAACCCCAACCAAACACTAGTGAAATATTCCAACTCTTGCATTTCAACGAAAGAAATTCAAAATGAACTTTGAACAATTAAGGGAATGTAACTGTGACAGGGTAAACTACAACATCACACTACTAAAATATTCCAACTCTTTCATTTCAAATAAAGAAATTCAAAATAAACTTTGAAAAATCAAGAAAATTTAACTGTTACAATGTAAACCACAACCAACCACTAGTGAAATATTCCAACTCTTGCGTTTAAATGAAAGAAATTAAAAATTAACATTGAAAAATCAAGGGACTGTAACTGTGACATTGTAAACCACAACCAAACACTAGTGAAATATTCCAACTCTTGCATTTCAATGAAAGAAATTCAAAATGAACTATGAAAAATTAAGTGAATGTAACTGTGACAGAGTAAACTACAACATCACACTACTGAAATATTCCAACTCTTGAATTTCAACTAAAGAAATTCAAAATGAAATTTTAAAAATAAATATGATTTAACTTTGAAAATTAAAACAAAAACAAAAAACTACTTAAATATACAAACTCTTGAATTTAAATTAAATAAATTAAAAATTAACTTTTAAAAAAACAGACCTTGGGTGGGGGGTGGGCCCGGTGGGAGGGGGTCGTTCTGTGTCTCAATGCACAAAAAAAGTATAAAAAATGGGGAGGGAATGGGGGGGGGAGGGGAGGGGAGGAGGAGGTGAGAGGAGGAGGAGGAGGGAGGAGGTGGGAGGACGAGGAGGAGGAGGGGGGAGGTGGGAGGAGATGGGAGGTGGGAGGAGGAGGAGGGAGGAGGTGGGAGAAGGAGGAGGGGCCGGGGGAGGGCCTTTGGGGCACAGGGAGGGCCTTTGGGGCACAGGGAGGGCCCTTGGGGGCCTGGGAGACATTTGGTGACCGGTGTAGGGCCTTTGGGACCCCGTTGGTCTTTTGGGAACTCGATGGGCCTTTGGGGGGCCCGGGGGTGGCCGTTGAGGGTCTGGGGTGGGCCTTTGGGGGCGCCGGTGACCCTTTTGGGAGATTGGGGGGCCTTTGAGTGTCCGGGGGGCAGTTGGGGGCCTGGGGGACATTTGGGGACCGGTGGAGGGCCTTTGGGAGCTTGGGGGGCCTTTGAGGACCGGGGGCTTCCTTCGGGGTTGGGGTAGGAGGATTGGAACCCTTTGGGGTTGGGTTAGAGGACCTCACAACACTGTTCAAATGAAACTTGTGTATTATAACGACCACAGAGTTTCACCATTAAATTCTCTTCTAAAATCTCTTCAAAAATCTTCTTTTAAATCAACGTCTCTAACTGTTTCGCCGAAATAATTCCATAAGCTGTCTAAAACGGTTTCGCCCAAATAATCCCTAAACGCAAATTCAGCGTGTTCCCTTTGTTTGGCATCTCTGTGCTTTCACATTTCAAATTAATAGGAAACCCTTTCCTACGTTAATCTCTTCATCTCATAAATTTTCCTAGCTAAACTATTATGGTTTCGTTAGAATATCAATTTACCTCTCCGACTTAAAGCTCCGTGAAGCAGTATTTAAAAATAGAATTTCTATCTCTTTAGACTCCCGCATAATTCCAAGATAACAAGTGATGTCATTTATGATTCCTGACACTAAAGATCAATGAAGCCCTATTTAAAAATAGAATATTAATTTTTCTCTCTGTCCTAAAGAACGTTTATCCCTCAGACCTAAGATTAAAGAAGCCTTAATGTTTCTTAAGTCCCCCTTCGTGAAGCCTTATTTAAAAATAGAATATTAATTTTTCTCTCTGTCCTAAAGAACGTTCATCCCTCAGACCTAAGATTAAAGAAGACTTAATGTTTCTTAATTCCCCCTTCGTGAAGCCCTATTTAAAAATAGTATATTAATTTTTCTCTCTGTCCTAATGAACGTTTATCCCACAGACCTAAGATTAAAGAAGCCTTAATGTTTCTTAATTTCCCACGCTCGTGAATCAATAATTACACCATCGATTATGTAAATCACCCCTCATGTCATTCGCACGTGGCCAAACAACAACAGATCGATTGACCTTGACACACCCCCCCATTAGACTCGATCGATAATCCTTGAATAAATTATGTCCCGTCAGCATTAAACTAAATTGTAGATGGCAGCAGGGTGTTCGTCCCGGGTCAATATGGGCATCTCTACTCGCTCCTCCTCCACCCCAATCTATTCAAAGCCTCCCTTTTTATTTCAACCCACGAAGTTCCCAGGTCCTTTAAATCTTTCTTTATGACGTCAGCACACAGTAGACGGTTGTAAACTTTTGTCATTTGGTAACTATATGGTTGGACTACAATAACAATATGTTTAACTATTTCATAATTCCGAATCACACAATCATAAGTAAGGTAAGTAGATACAGCGAGATCTTGCGTTAAACGCTAAGTTATTACATACTCTTTATATAATTAATGTGAATCAGACATTAACACATACAACTAATTGAGAAAGGTCTCTTTAAGACATCTATAAAATCGTCAACATTACGTCCTATTGTCCATGCTTAATATAACTATTTGTCACAATTTATAACTGTATCTTATCTTTATAATATATATTTTTGATGTATTATATTAATTGTATACAAGAATTCATTGAAATTTTAGAAATAGAAAACAGTATATTATAGTATCTTATTATAATAGTCTCTTATCAAACATTATAGAATCATACGAATATTCGTGTCAGTGCAGATGCCACTCTAATGACTCTTGAAATTAAAACAAGTGAAATGTTCATAGTAAAATTGTAAGATACTTATTGAATGAGTCTTAAGTAACTAAATAGTAAAAAAACGACTATAACAATTAACTTGAATATACACTACGACGACATTAATTTTGCGCAGACTGTCATCTAAGATGCTAATATCATCAGCATAAACCAAGTCAAGTAGATTTTTTAATCCCTATTTGAGTCCGTGGTCTCCCAGTGACTTTCCTGTTCTCCATAAAACAAAGTCCATCAAAATAATCCAGATCCAGGGTGATAGAACACAACCCTCATGAATTCCTTATTTAATACAACACCAGATGAGAACCTCCGGTCATACCTGACCATAAGCATTGTTACTCTCTGATAGACAATTAATCAATTGAATTTTTTTGTATTTTACACAATACAATTATAAAAAAATTACTAAAGCTCGTCAATCAAATGACTTTAAAGCTTACTAATAATGTCTAAGACAGATGACAAAAGTTGTATGAAATCTCATACATCTCTCAAGGCTTATACTCAGATTGAAATGTTGGTTAACATAGCCTCGACCTGGTCTAAAGCCTCACTGTTCGTCTCTTATAATTTTGTCTACTGCATCTATCAGTCATAATATTATTATCTTTCTAATAACTGTTAGAATTACATAGACCAGACTAGTGACTCGATTATTACCACTCTCACTTTTATAAAATTTCTTATACATTGTATTAAGTAAGTTTTCACTATCATTGTTTTTTCCTTCAAATTTGTAATCTATAATATTAATCCTCGTACCTAAATTATTTATAAAAACAAATACAACATATTTAATAAACTCATGTTAAAACCACACAGCACAAGCAGAAGGATTCTTATTCAAAAAATTGATACATCATTATCAGTCATAATCACACCACCCCTATAACTTCACCTCAACAGTATCACACAAAGTGTACGTGTAAGCTATATTTTGTAATTCACCTCTATCTCAGTTATGAACGTTTTCAAAATTTTAATCATAGCTTTATCGAGATGTGTTATGCTATCTCAGATCAACTCCCTTCCTATCATTATCTTTGAATCGTCTAGATTGACATCTATATGTCACGGTATGAACTAGCCAGTACGCATAATAACCAAATTCTTCATAGAAGAGATAAATGAGAGTTTGAGATAAGTTTAGTATCAGCAATAGTCTCTTACACATGCAGCCCTCGATTACTAGAGGTGTAACCTATGATCATAAAGTTTTAAGAGTTATCAGAAGTAAGTTTACTAAATATATATGATCGTAATAAATTCAGTGTAAGTCGTAAAGTATTCTGTGTTTCTAAATGATTTTTGTAGTATTGTAATAATAATTAATGTTTAAGAATACGTCTAACCTTTTTGATAATCATATATCTGGTGGCCACCGGGTAAATTTTAATGAGAACTCAACATCAGAATAACCTGTAAGTAAATGAATTCAATCAAAATTTACAAATATTATCACATTGAACACTAAAACAGTAGTTTTGCCAACCATAGAAATCAAACATTGCAGCTGTTAGATTGAAAAAAAATTTTTTATTAATAGTTAAAATTTTACGGTTTTATAAAATAATTGTTATAAATTATAATTAATAATAGAACAGTAATAATTAATAACAATTTAATATAAAAAGCCAAGACCAACACTTAGACAAATGTCATAAAGTGCAATATAATATAATTATATTATCGCAATTGATTAATTAAATCCGGTGTTACAAGAATTAATCTCAAAATGGAGTACTAGAAATAGCGGAAGTCCATGCTTTATTGTCGTAAATCAATTTCATTATTGTTAACTTATCTGTTTGTTTTGATGTTCTTAAAAATTAAAAAGATTGCTATAAATATAAAATTTGTCATTAATCTTAAACTTAATTAATTGTATTCATAATACAGAGTTAGCTAATAAGAAAAAAATTACATTAATATTTATTATTTTATTTCACGTAAATTCTATGAACAGATATAATAAAAAGAAAGGTAAAATCCAAAACCGTAGAAAAAAAAATAGCGTATTTTTTGAAAATAAAACCGCACAAAATATTCCCAATTAACACAAAAAAATATTTATTTTTTTTTTTTAGAATCTATTTACCTTTCATTTATAGAGTGGAATGCTTAAACCAAGGTTCAAACAATAGTCCAACGGTTCTAGTTACAAATATACGTTGTTTAGTTATTTATTTTATTATGGTTTAATTTTTTATATATTTAATTTTAATTAAAAGCTTATTTTGTTAAATATTTTAATAACAAAAAATACATAAAAAAAAAAGGATTCAGAACAGAATTATTTAAATTTTTTTTATGATTATTACATGTCCCTCTGAGCCAAG
>NC_142809.1:39975694-40076884 GCF_049724085.1 Artemia sp. Qi Xiang Cuo
ATCGGATCGATCACAGCTTATCTATGACATTTGTCATTGCGCGTGCACGAAGAGGTGGAGTCACGAAGAGAGGTCTACATTAACGAGAAGTCACGAAGATTAGGTGGAGTCACGAAGAGAGGTCTAGAGGTCTAGAATTCTCTCATTGAAATGAAAGAGTCGGAATATTTTTGTAGTGGTTTACCTTGTCACTATTAAACTCTCTTGATGTTTTAAAGCTCATTTTGGAATTTTTGTCTCGAAATTTGGAATATTTTGTACTGTTGTCTTGTGGTCCATCTTACCACTGCTACATTCTGTTGATGTTTCAAAGTTCATTTCGGGATTTTTTTCATTGAAATGCAAGACTTGGAATATTTTTTTGTAATGGTTTAACATGTCACTGTTACATTTCAGTTGATGTTTCAAGTTCATTTGGAATATTAATTTCATTAGAATGCTTTAAAAAAGCTTATTTCAATTTTCAGAGAAAAAACATGTTCCTTCATGTTTCAAACGCTATCCTAGAGCTAAACACAATGAATAAGTCATAGATGAAAATGGAAAGAAAGCTAAAACATGTTTATTGCTTAAAAATATATTCAAAAAACATAAATATTTGGAAAAATATACATAGTTACAAATTTCTATTATAAGAATCCTCTCTGTTATTTCTTAAGAAATGTGAAGATTTCCTATAGTGGGACCATGTCTTACTTGATCTTATATTTTTTTCGTTGTGATCTCTTTCTTGTTTGCCATAGCTCCTTTTCCATGACCATCGTTGTGATTTTGACATTTAATAGGGTGGTAATGCTGTCTTTTCTTCCGAAAATTTTTTACTTGACCAATCTAAAGCTGAGTTTCTCTCCATTCTATTTAAATTCATTTCTTTCACATTCATCTCATTTATTCTAAAGTCCCCATTTTCTAAATTTATTGCATTAGACTTAAACAAGTTCGTAAAATCATGATAGTGGCCCTTACAGATGATGCAATCACAGTAAAGAGATATTTCTATTTCAACATTTTCCTCCATCATAGTTTAATTTGAAAATAGTTGTGTGATTGTTTCAGGTAACAGATATATAAATAGATGAAGCGTTATTCTTAATGATATTTATTGCTTAAAGTTCACTATTAAAAATGACTTAGTATATTTAAAAAAATGGTCTCTTGGATAGTTTTTGCCTAATATCCTTGGCTGGATTTATTCGAATTTATTAATTTCATTAGAATGTTTTAAAAAAAGCTTATATCAATCTTCGGAAAAAAATTCCTTTATGTTTCTCATCCTAGAGCTAAACATGATGTATAAATCATATATGAAAATGGAAAGTAAGCTAAAACATTTTTATTGCAAAAAAATTCCTTCAACAAACAAAAAATATTTCGAAAATATTACATATTTACATATTAAAAAAAAGAAGCTTAATCCATTTGATAGAAGGAGCAGGAGTTTAGGTCTTTGGATATATGATGCATTTTTTCATGTCAGGTATATTTTCAGGTACCCACTGAGTGAAATATCTAACTTCATCTTCAGGATCATGTACAGAATGCAGGTATTTCTCACATTCGAAGTCTTCTAAGTTCAATAATGGTATGTCTTTATTACATTTTCCTAGTAAAAGTTTATCAGCCGGCACGTTTTCCTTAACATAAACAGCTTGCACACTGAAATAACTGCATATTTCCTGAATTTCCTCTTGTACATGTTTTATATCATAACCATTTTCATTACGTGGTCTCATGGTTTTATCGTAAAAGCCGTTTCTATTTATAAAATTTAATGTTGGACTGCATCTTTTTTTTATCGTACTTATACGTATTATATTTGATATTCCATTTATAGCTATGAACTTCACGACGTTGTTCATCTAGCAATAAGAAAGCCGCGTCGAAAATAACACCAATTGAGGAATCTTTCAGACCAATATATTCCGTTTCAATCACATCAAACATTGTTATATCTGAAAAAGGGCTTAAATTTAATAACTATGTAACGTTTCAGTCACTCTAAAAAATACAACACACTTTCTCAGAATAATTCATTTTCACTTTTTAAAAAATATGATGCATGTGTTTATCCTTCCAATGTCTAAAATTATTGATTAAATGCATAAAATAAACTAGGTAGTGTCGATAACTAGTCATAAACTACCATTGAGACAGCCACGTAGTGTCTATGAGCAAGCATAGAGTACAATTTAATGTTTCCATTCTCATTGAGCACTATCTTCTCTGGTAATGTTACTCTAAGTGCTTTTTTCGTTCACATGTAGTGTTGTCGTTCTCTTATTAAACGCCGTGTCTTTTCCTTGAGACTATTTTGTTCAGGCTTAATGGTAACCTACTTCAGTTTCTAATAAAACTTCTATGAGTCTGCTAATAATATCCATTTGCGAAAATTCCCTTTCTTACATCTCTGACTTTTGAGAAACATTCTAAAAGTTTGACTTGCTAGCGTATCCTAAGAATAATGAAAATATAGCAAAGTAATTCATAAAATATTTTTATTGAAATAACGACATGTAGAATATTAACATAAAAATAAGTTACATACGTTATTATACATTATTAATATCATTGAACAACTTTGGACATTTTGAATCTGTTCCATACAATAACTCATCCTGTTCTCTCTTGATAATAGAGTTACTCTCTTCGCTTAGTTCATAACCAGTAGAGTAATCATTATTCCATTTTGAGTCATACACAATTTTTACTGGGGTGTCATCCATAGGTCTAATACGCGTTTCATTGTTGATAATATTTGATTAATTGGCTATATGATCATTTGTAGCAGTAATACTTACTTGCACTTTATTTTCCATTAATTTATCTTTATATTCATTATTGATATTGTCTGCCAATGCCCTTTTTAATTTGACAGCGATTTCTTGTTTATTGTTACATATTTTTTACAGAGGTAACAATTCTGGCACGTAGACAAGATATGGTTTATGATAATAGTGCATCAGTATGCATCCTTTCTATTTCCGTTTGCTTTCATTCGAATGCTAATAACGGAAAGATGACGATAAGATCTATCAACGGATAAATTGTTACCAGAACTATTATCTAGAAGTTGCCCCTCTTCATCAACTATTATTTTTATGTTGGCATTCTCTTTGAGTACTAACTTATCTGGAAATGATACTTTCACATATCCACCATTTGCATGATGGAAATTCTTGGGTACTCCAAAGAAATTTAACTCTTTGCTGTAACGACGACGTATGCATACATTCCCAATAAGATCTCCACTACTACTTGTTTCATAGTTCAAAGATATGTCTTTGTCAGCATTCAACGCAACGATTACTTTTTCATGCTTACAATCTTTCCTCGAATAATTCATTTTCAGTTTTTTTTTTTAAATATGATGCAGGTGTTTATCCTTCCAATGTGTGAAAATTACTGATTTAATACATGCAATAAACTAGGTAGTGTCGATAACCTGGCATAGAGTACCACTGGGACATCCGTGTAGTGTCTATGAGTACTCAGGGACTACCATTGATACAGCTGAATTAATAAAAAAAAATTCCAAGTCCATGAAATTCCAAGTCAGAAAAAAAGAAAAGTCATACTACTTCTAAATTTTTCCCGAAGAAGAGAAAAAGTTCCACTTTAATTCTGACTTTTCTCAAAGAAGTGAAGAAAAAATCGTTCTCTTCTGTTCTGAATTTTTCCGTTGAAGATCGAATCAGTGTTCTGAAAAATGAGCGTTCCTGTTTAAAAAGTACCCTAGAACACATTATTAAACAATTTCAAACAAATAAATGAGAATATTCAATGAAAAATCTAACACCTATGCCAAACTTCCTTAACAACTCTCTGAAATTATATCTAGTGGAGAAAAATGGCAAGCTTATACCCACCATACTGCCTCAGATCTCTGGGCTGTATTCTCTAAAATATATATTTCCTCGCTAAAGATATCTATATAATAAAAGAATTACCTATACCAAACTTCCTTAACAACTCTCCGAAACTATACCTAGTCGAGAAAAATAGCACCTTATGCCCAATATGCTGTCTAAAACCTCTGAGCTGTATTTTCTAAAATATATATTTCCTCGCTAAAGATATCTAAATAATATAGGATTCACCTATATCAAACTTCCTTAACAACTCTCTAAAATTATACCTAATGGAGGATAATAGTACCCTTATTTTTTTTATTGTTAAACAGTTTCAATCAAATAAACGAGAATATTCCAAAATAAAGTCATGTAACAGAAATCTTCTGAAACATAGATCCCGGAAGCTCATTATGATATTTTTTTATTATCATTAAACAATTTAAATCAAATAAATGAGAATATTCAAAGAAAAAGAAGACATTTTAACTGAAACCTACTGAAACCTAGATCTCGGAAGGTCATTATTTTATTTTTTTATTATTATTAAACAAATTCAAAGAAAAATCTACCACCTATGCCAAACTTCCTTAACGACTCTCTGAAAATATATTTAGTGAAGAAAAATGTCAACCTTTTACCCAACATACTACCTCAGATCTCTCGGCTGTATTCTCCAAAATATATATATATTTTATCGCTAAAGATATATCAATTATATAGGAATTACCTATACCAAACTTCCTTAACAACTCTCTGAAACTATAGCAGGGGAGAGAAATGCCAACTTTATGCCCAACATGCTGCCAAAGATCTCTGAGCTGTATTCTCTAGAATATATATTTCTTTGCTAAAGATATCACAATAATATAGGATTCACCTATGCCAAACTTCCTTAACAATTCTGTGAAATTATACCTAGTGGAGAAAAATGGCAACCTTATGCCCAAGAAGCTGCCTCGAACCTTTGAGTTCTATTCTCTAAAATATATATTTCCTCGCTAAAGATATCTCAATAATATAGGATTCACTTATGCCAAACTTCCTTAACAATTCTGTGAAATTATACCTAGTGGAGAAAAATGGCAACCTTATGCCCAACATACTGCCTCAGATCTCTGGTCTGTATTCTGTAAAATATATATTTCCTCGCTAAAGAAATCTCAATAATAAAGGATTCACTTTTGCCAAACTTCCTTAACAACTCACAGATAATATTCTTTGTGTAGGAAAATAGTACCCTTATTTTTATTATTATTAAACACTTTCAATGAAATAAACGAGAATATTCAAAAAAGAAGTCATGTAACAGAAATCTCCTGAAACATAGATTTCGGAAGCTCATTATGATATTTTTTATTATTATTAAACAATTTCAATCAAATAAATGAGAATATTCAAAGAAAAAGAAGACATTTTAACTGAAACCTACTGAAACCTAGATCTCGGAAGTTCATTATTTTATTTTTTATTATTATTAAACGATTTCAAAGAAAAATCTAGCACCTATGCCAAACTTCCTTAACAACTCTCTGAAATTATATATAGTAGAGAAAAATGTCAATCTTTTACCGAACATACTACCTCAGATCTCTGGGTTGTATTCTCTAAAATACATATATTTCATCGCTAAAGATATCTCAATAATATAAAAATCACCTATACCAAACTTCCTTCACAACTCTCTGAAACTATAGCAGGGGAGAAAAAGGCCAACCTTATGCCCAACATGCTGCCTCAGACCTCTGAGCTGTATTCTCAATACACCTATGCCAAACTTCCTTAACAACTCTCTGAAATTATACCTAGTTGAGAAAAGTATTATCCTTATTTTTATTATTATTAAACAGTTTCAATCAAATAAATGAGAATATTCAAAAAAGAAGTCATTTTACAGAAATCTCCTGAAACATAGATCTCGGAAGTATTATTAACAGTTTCAATCAAATAAACGAGAATGTTAAAAAAAGAAGTCATGTAACAGAAATCTCCTGAAACATAGATCTCGGAAGCTCATTATGATATTTTTTATCATCATTAAACAATTTTAATCAAATAAATGAGAATATTCAAAGAAAAAGAAGACATTTTAACTGAAACCTACTGAAACCTAGATCTCGGAAGGTCATTATTTTATTTTTATTATTATTAAATAATTTCAAACAAATAAACGAGAATATTCAAAGAAAAATATAACACCTATGCCAAACTTCCTTGACAACTCTCTGAAATTATATCTAGTGAAGAAAAATATCAACCTTATACCCATCATACTGCCTCAGGTGTCTGGGCTGTATTCTCTAAAATATATATTTCATCGCTAAGGATAACTCAAAAATATAGGAATCACCTATACCAAATTTCCTTAACAACTCTCTGAAACTATAACAGGGGAGAAAAAAGCCAACCTTATGCCCAACAAGCTGCCCCAGACCTCAATGTCAATAAAATAAAAGAGAACATTCAAAGAAAAAGAATATCCTATTTGTTTGGGAAGAAAATACTAAAAATTAAGAAAAATCAGGAAGCCAATCTTTAATGAAAGGAATCCTTTTGGTTTAAAACTATTAATAAACCAGAGATGTACAATAAAGAGTTCTAGCGGCACACCGCATAGGACAATATTACTTTTCACTGATCCTTGATATCATTGCTAAATGAAACCGACGAGAACATAAAAGCTTTGAAAAACTTTTGCCACTAAAAGTAAACAAACACATCTATTTAAAGTTTAAACACAATAATAACCGAAACAAACCGACTTAATATTCTTCATAAACAGATAGCTTACTTGACTTACTTGACTTCAGGCTCCTGCCGAGGGTTCGGCGTAGAGAACGATGAGACTAGGCGCCTCCAGGTTGACCTATCGCTTGCCAGGATCGCAGCTTCTTCCACCGGGATGTTGGCTTGTGCGAGGAATTCATCGGCTTTGTCTTTCCACCTAGTGTGTGGGCGTCTTCTGGGTCGTTTCCATCCATGTAGGGTGGGGTCGAAGTCAAATGCGACCCGTGCTGGGGCGTCACGTGGCATGCGAAGGAGGTGGCCGTACCACCGAACAGTACGCTGGGCAAGCTGCGGTGAGAAAGGAGTTTGAGCCGTACGTGATAGGAGAGTCTGGTTGCTAACGAAGTCAGTCCAGTGAAGTCTTTCGATTCTTCGGAGGTGTTTCGTCTAAGCGACATCGACAGCGCTGAGGATAGATTTGGCAGCTGGCCACGTCTCCGCTCCATACAGCAGGACGGTGCTGACTGAACGCATTGTAGATGCGCATTTTGGAAAAGCGCCTTATGTTTGGCTTTCACCAGATGCTATTAAGCCTCCCAACAAGTGCTGAAGCCTTGGCAATTCGAGATGTAAGCTCTTTTGTGATCAAGCCATCATTCGACAGAATAGATCCCAGGTAAGTGAAGTCTACAACCAGATCTAATTGGTTGCTTCCGATATTGACTTCCTTTACAGTAGAATGGGACGTGGGGGGCTCAAGGAGCATAACTTTGGTTTTCTGCCAGTTGAGCTTCAGTCCAACTTTCGAGGCTTCTTCTGAAAGCAACTGGAGAGCTTTGGTCATCTTATTGACGGTGCTCGGAACTAGCGCTATGTCGTTGGTGAATTCAGCATCAGAGAGTACCCGGTCTCCGAACTGAAGACCGAATTGAAGGCGATTCGTCGTGCTGGCCATAACATGGTCTCTGACGCAGTTGAATAGCTTGGGAGCGGCGGCACAACCTTGGCGGACGCCAGTCTTCACCGGGAATGTGGGACTGCGTCTTCCATTGACTTGCACGCAGCTTTCCATATCCTCATACAGCTTTTCAAAGAGTGAGCAATATTTCTTGGGTAGACCCGTAGTTCTTAGTATCAGCCAAAGTGAACGGCGATCAACAGAATCAAAGGCAGCCTTAAAGTCCACGAATGCGATCTACGCTTTTTGGTGGAACTCCTGCGTCTTCTCGATCAACTGGCGCATAGTAAACATTTGTTCCGTCATCGACCTGCCGGGCATGAATCCGGCTTGCTGGACTCTTCTCTTTCTACGCAAAAAGGTGAGACACCTGTCCAGGAGTGACATAGCGAAGAGTTTACCAGGAACGGAGAGAAGCGTGATCCCACGATAGTTGGAGCAGATTTGACGGCTGCCCTTACGTTTCCAGAGCGGCAATATGATGCCAGCACGCCAGTCATTCGGTATGGTTTCCGTCGTCCATACAGCTGAGAAGATTATCTGGAGCCACAGAATAATCCCTGCACCCCCGTACTTGAGGAGTTCTGCAGGAATACCACAGACAACGGGGGCTCAATTAATATTTAACCGTTTTATAGCATTTCGAATGTAAGAGGTGGTAAACGGTTGCGATACGAGGTAGGAAGTAGCCTCGGGTGCGGTCATTGCTGCTTCAATCAGATCAGGGTCGGGATGAGCAACTGCCTCGGCATTCACAAGCGTTGAGAAGTGACTGGTCCAGGCAGAGAGTTGGCCTGTATCGTCATCCGGTATGCTTCCGTCAGCAGAAGAAACATGGCTCCCGGTGGAAGTCTTCCCTTCCGTCAGCTCGCGGAGGTGTTTGTAGAGGGAGCAGGTGTCTCCTTTTCTCGTGGCATCTTCAAGATCGATATAAACAGACAGCCTTTATTATTATTAAACAATTTCAATCAAATTAACGAGAATATTCAAAGAAAAAGAATATCCTATTTGTGTGGGAGGAAAATATTAAAATTAAGAAAAATCAGGAAGCCAATCTGTAATGAAAGAATCTTTCTGCTTTCAAACTATTAATATGCAGTAGATGTACAATAAAGAGTGCCAGTGACATACAGCAAAGGATATTAGTACTTTTCGTTTATCCTAGACATAAATCCTAAATGAAACCGACGAGAACATAAAAGCTTTGAAAAACTTTTGCCACTAAAAGTAAACAAGCACATCTTCACTCTACATAAAAAGTTTTCATTTTATTTAAATTTTAAACACAATAATAACCGAGAAAAAACGATTTAATATTCTCCATAATTAGATAGCCTTTATTACTATTAAACAATTTCAATCAAATAAAAGAGAATATTCAAAGAAAAAGAATATCCTATTTGTGTGGGAGGAAAATATTAAAATATTAAACAAAATCAGGAAGACAATCCTTAATGAAAGAATCCTTCTGCTTTCAAACTATTAATATGCAAATGTACAATAAAGAGTGTCAGTGACATACAGAAACGGATATTAGTACTTTTCGTTTATCCTAGACCCCTAAAATGTATCAGTCTGTTTCGCCCAAATAATCCTCTAAAATGACTCAATCTGTTTCGCCCAAATAATCCTCTAAAATATCTCAATCTGTTTCACCCAAATAATCACCTAAAATGTCAATTAATCTCCAACGGTTCCTTTGTTTTGGCAACTGTACGCTGACACATTTTAAAATTCTCAGGAAACAATTCCTGCGTTAAATATATTCAATCTCTATCAATCTCATTATATCTCTTTTGAATTTCTCAAATTTATCTAAGATGTCCTAGTTACAATATAAGGGCTTCGAAATAATAATTTCAGAATTTTTTTGTCATCCTAAGTACAGAAGCCATTTAGTTTCTTAATTCCCCTAGTGATACATTAGAATTCCCCGTCAGATTTTCATCATAGGCTATTACGCAAATCCATGCTAAAATTCCTGGAAATAATGGTCTGATGTCACTTCCGGTAGAATTGTAGATCTCTGACTGACCTAGCAAAAGGGCGTGTGGTCTTATATGGTTAGAAATAGCATCCCTCCCTCTATTGGTATTATGTTCAAACTTTCGGGGCTATTTCTGCTCTTAAAATTTAACCAAATCAAAATAGTGTAAACCCAAAACGAACAGAAATTACAATAAATAACCTGTGTCTTCAAGGGGTGTTTCCCCCCTTTTTTGAAAATCAGGCAAATATTCTCAGGCTCATAACTTTTGATTGGTAACACTAAACTTGATGAAATTTATATATTTGAAATCAGGCATATAGGGTATTTATAGAAAGCATTTTCGTTTCAAAAAGGACCCATTCGATTAGAAATAGAAAGGCCTAGTGTCCTTTTTAATAATCGAAAGTGATTGGAAAGCTTGACATTTTTATAGCAAAGATCGATGTGGGTATAATGTATTATTTTTTGCTGTTGTTTAGACCAGGGCACTTCGTATCGAAGGAGTTGTCGTGGGAACTACAAAATGGGCTCATTCAATTGAAAATAGAAATTGCTGATGCCCTTTTTAATTGTCGAAACTGATTAAAGGGCAACTAATCCCCCCCCCCCCCCACGCCCTCCCTCTCATTTGCCCATTATGTTTAAAAACGAAATGTTGCCTTAAGATTAAATCAAAACGCACTATGTTAATGCTAATTCCCAACAAGACATCTCAGCAGTATCCCAAGAACGACTGAGGGTGTTATGTTCAACTTTTCGGGGCTACATCAGCTGTTAAAATTCAACCAAATCAAAATAGCGTAAGTGTATCCAAGCTATCAAAGAAAGTAAACACATTTTTTTGCGAACGGTATCAAGTTTTCCATTTCAGGTCAACTAGAGGATGTATGAAACTAAATTAAACCCTACTATTTGTGTCCAGATTTTTAAAAGGATGTATTTTTCTAAAAATTGCTGACAATTTTTCTCCAGCATACAAATAGCAGGCCAAACTATAAAGTCTTAAAAAAACGAAAAGATTTAAAGTTTTTTTTCTTTTCCCCCGAAAAGACTATGTCAATAGAAAACGAACAGAAATTAATTAAAAAACTTTTTTCACAAAATAAAATTTTCAAAGAAAAGTAAAGAACTCCATTAAACCAAAGATGAGCAAAAATAAAATCAAATAATCTACCAAGCATGAAAATACCACAAATCAGCATCGATAAATAAATGAAACCCAAAACGAACAGAAATTACAATAAATAACCGAGTCAAACTCAAAACAAGCAGAAATTAACATAAGTTGGGCTCAAAACCCCTATGCCTTCTCAAGCCCAGAATATAATTTGCACATTAGTAGTAAGGGTGTACGCACTATGAGCAGTGATCGCGTAATTTGTCTTACCTCTCGCCTGAGGCATGAATATACAGTGTAGTCTAACTGGTACATTGGCTTACCACGGGTCATTCACCTATTACTATGAATGGTACTTGCCTTAGTAGACGGGTTTCTGCAAAGTGTTATGGGCTTCCTTGAAAAAATACCAGTTTAAAAAAAAAAATAAATAAACACGTATACATGATCTTTATTCTGGCAAAAAAAATAAAAATTCCAATCAAAACTGATCAAAAGTGTTAATAACCTGTAAGTTATAGGTATCTGATAACTCGTTCAGTATCGCATGTATTATTAGTGGTATCAAAGGTATTTCATTTGCGTAAAGCTATCATGATTTGCCAAAACTTTTATCATTCGCATAAAACTAACTCAATTTGCAAAAATGGTATTCCATTTGCGTAAATCTTCTCTGAATGTTCTTAATGAGGATATAAATAATATAGAATGACATTGTGACTTGACCTAGCTTTACCTCTCCGATGTGGTCTGTATAATACACAAGTAACGTTTGAAAAGTATTCTCAATTTAAAATAGGATCTAACGTTCTCTTCGTTCCCCCATTTCTGAGGGGCAGGGGAGGGTAGGAGAGGTGTAGGGGGAGTCAATTTTGGAGATTTCTGATAACAAGTACCATTCATTGCGATCGTAGCTCTATGTTGGCTCGTTTTATATACTTCAGCTTGTCTATTCATTTGTGTTAAATAAAAATCCTGAATCTGGAAAATGAAAAAATAAGTATTTAAACAAAATGTACGATGCTGCTAATTAAAGAATAGTAGGCTACACTCAGAATTGTTTGCATGAGGGTTCAGTTAAAGAGGTCTCACTTGCACGAGGGTTCAGATGCATGGGGGTTCACTTGCTTGGGGTTCAGTTACACGGGGATTCAGTTACAATGGAACTCACACAAAAACAATGGGGCACACACAAAAGCGAAAAAATGAAAAAATAAGTATTTAAACAAACTGTACGATGATGCTAATTAAAGAATAGTAGGCTACACTCAGAATTGTTTGCGCGGGGGTTCTGTTAAAGAGGTCTCACTTGCACGAGGGTTCAGATGCATGGGGGTTCACTTGCTTGGGGTTCAGTTACATGCGGATTCAGTTACATGGGGATTAGTTAAATACGGTTGAGTTGCACAGTCTCATTGGAAAAAATTGGAGGGCATACTTAAACAGTTCTATTAAGAGCTATTTTTATGGAAATGGTTCATTTTTGAATTGAAACTATGCTTTTCTGACTGAAGATACACATTTGAATCAGAAAATTTGAAAATGTACACAATTGAAACAGAGTTTTGACGATATTTTCTATAATTTCATCTGAAAAATAGGAGTTCACGCTTAAAAAGTTCTATTAAGATCTATTTTTATGGAAATGGTTCATTTTTGAATTGAAACTATGCTTTTCTGACCGAAGATACACATTTGAATAATAAAATGTGAAAATGTACACAATTGAAACAGAGAAGTGTGTTTTGACGATATTTTCTATATTTTCGTCTGAAAAATAGGAGTTCACGCTTAAAAAGTTCTATTAAGAGCTATTTTTATGGAAATGGTTCATTTTTGAACCAAAACCACGCCTTGCTGACTGAAAATATACAATATAATCAGAGAATCATGTAATGAACATATTTCCTATAATTTCGTCTGAAAAATAGGAGTTTACGCTGAAGAATTTCTATTAAGAGCTATTTTTATGGAAATGGTTCATGTCTTTAGCAAAGTTAGCCATAGCTAGTTGAAACTCTGCATAAATATCTTCATTTTTAGCCTAATTGCGTAGGTACTAAAGGAACATTGAACCTCTTTTCTAATTTTGTGTGTTTTCGCAAGAAAATAGCTGGTCTTTAGCAAACTTAGCCATAGCTAGTTGAAACTGTGCATAAATATCTTCATTTTTAGCCAAATTGCGTAGGTACTAAAGGACCATTGAACTTTTTTTCTGTTTTTGTGTGTTTTCGCAAGAAAATAGCTTGTCTTTAGCAAACTTAGTCATAGCTAGTTGAAACTCTGCATAAATATCTTCATTTTTTAGCCTAATTGCGTCGTTACTAAAGGAACATAGTAAATTTTTTTCTGATTTTGTGTGTTTTCGCAAGAAAATAGCTGGTCTTTAGAAAACTTAGCCATAGCTAGTTGAAACTATTAATAAATATCTTAATTTTTTAGCCTAATTGCGTAGGTACTAAAGGAACATTGAACATTTTTTCTGATTTTGTGTTTTCGCAAGAAAATAACTGGTCTTTAGCAAACTTAGCCATAGCTAGTTGAAACTCTACATAAATATCTTCATTTTTTTCGCCTAATTGCGTAGGTACTAAAGGAACATTGAACATTTTTTCTGATTTTGTGTGTTTTTGCAAGAAAATAGCTGGTCTTTAGCAAACTTAGCCATAGCTAGTTGAAACTCTGCATAAATATCTTCATTTATAGCATAATTGCGAAGGTACTAAAGGAACTTTGAAGATTTTTTCTGATTTTGTGTGTTTTTTGCAAGAAAATAGCTGGTCTTTAGCAAACTTAGCCATAGCTAGTTGAAACTCTACATAAATATCTTCATTTTTAGCCTAATTGCGTAGCTACTAAAGGAGCATTGAAAATTTTTTTCTGATTTTGTGTGTTTTCGCAAGAAAATAGCTGGTCTTTAGCAAACTTAGCCATAGCTAGTTGAAACTCTGCATAAATATCTTCATTTTTAGCCTAATTGCGTAGCTACTAAAGGAACATTTTTGTTGTATCTATTGGTAACAATATTCCGTTTTTTAGAGTTTCGGTTACTATTGAGCCTTACGTGCCTGAAATCATAAAATTAGAATATTTAATTAGCTGTTCGGGTTTTCAGACATAGTTTTTTAGATGTTCAGGGGTGTTAGGGTCCTGGAGGGGTTTCTTGACTTCTCCCCCCAATGAATTCAGATTGTTTTAGGACTCATCCCCCCTAGCCATAAATCAATTCAACATTGAGCAAAGATATAAAAGTTTGATGAAGTATGTTTATACTTAACAGCTAAATTAATAACTATCAAGATTATAGGACTGTATGACACAGAATTCATCAGTTACCGAGAGTTCAATGACTCCTCCCCACAATGACTTCCAGGGGTTTTATGACTCCTCCCCACAATGAATTCAGATGGTTTTAGGACTCATCCCCCTAGCCATAACTCCATTCAACCTTGAGCGAAGATATAAAAGTTTGATACTCTTGGATACGCAATACGGAAATTTCATTCAAGAAATTATGAAAATATTTGTAAGTAAGTAACAAACTCTTTATTGATTTCATCTCTTGGATATACAGTACAGATACTTCATTCAAGAAATTATGAATAAGTCGCAAGTAAATAACTTTTTTTCTCTTTATCACAAACAATTTTCACTTAGCTACACAATGTAGAAATTTAATTCAAGAAATTATGAAAAAATTCTCAGTAAGTAACAATTTTTTTCTTGAAGTCAACTCTTGGATACACAATACGGAAATTTCATTCAAGAAATTATAAAAATATTTGTAAGTAAGTAACAAGCTCTTTATTGTCTTCACTACTTGAATATACAATACATATACTTCATTTAAGAAAATTGATTAAACACGTTGTGAAACTACATGCTATTTGCAAACCTTTCCATAGCACCTGTCCAAACGAGTGGATGTCCCCCACTAGTTACTACACATTGCAAAAAGTTAGCAATACGAATACTCGTACTGATGTATGCGCCGTCGTGGTGTGTAACCAATCACCAATCAAGTTATTGTATATTGAGCAACCTCCGCTGTCTCTGATTGGTCCCTAAAAATGGGTGTTGTCTAAAAAACCAGTCTGGCTGAAAACGTGGAGTTTTCGTATTGCTCACTTTTTGCAATGTGTTGGAACTAGTGGGGAATCCCCGTTCGTTTGGAAAGGCGCCATGGAAATGTAAGCAAATAGTATGTAGTTTCAAAACGTGTTTAATCACGTTTCTTGAATGAAGTATCTGTACTGTATATTCAAGAGGTGAAATCAATAAATAGCTTGTTACTTACTTAAAAATATTTTTATAATTTCCTGAATTAAATTTTCGTATTGTGTTTCCAAGACTTGACTTCGATAAAGAATTTTTTACTTACTGAGAATTTTTTCATAATTTCTTGAACGAAATTTTCTAAATTTTGTATCCAAGTGAAAATTGTTTGTGATAATGAGAAAAAAAGTTACTTACTTGCGATTTTTTCATAATTTATTGAATGAAGTATCTGTACTGTATATCCAAGAGGCGGAATCAATAAAGAGTTTTTTTCTTACTTACAAATATTTTCAAAATTTATTGAATGACATTTCCGTATTGTGTATCCAAGAGTTGACTTCAAGAAAGAAATTGTTACTAACTGAGAAGTTTTTCAAAATTTCTTGAAATTAATTTCTGCATCGTATATCTAACTCGTGAAAACAATAAAGAGTTTGTTACTTACTTAGAATTTTGTCACAATTACTTGAACGAAATTTCTTTTTGTTTATCCAACAGGTGAATTCAAGAAAGAATTTGCTACTTAGTTACAATTTTTTCATAATTTCTTCAATGAAATTTCCGTATTATGTACCCAAGAGTTGACTTCAAGAAAGAAATTGTTACTTACTGAGAATTTTTTAATAATTTCTTGAATGAAATTTCTACATCATGTAGCTAAGTGAAAATTGTTTGTGATAAAGAGAAAAAAAAGTTACTTACTTGCGATTTTCTCATAATTTCTTGAATGAAGCATCTGTACTGTATATCCAAGAGGTCAAATCAATAAAGAGTTTGTTACTTACTTACAAATATTTTCATAATTTCTTGAATGAAATTTCCGTATTGTGTATCCAAGAGTTGACTTCAAGAGAGAAATTGTTACTTACTGAGAATTTTTTCATAATTTCTTGAATTAAATTTCTACATCGTGTATCTAAGTCGTGTAAACAATAAAGAGTTTGTTACTTACTTAGAATTTTGTCATAATTTCTTGAACGAAATATCTTTGTTTATCCAGCAGGTGAATTCAAGAAAGAATTTGCTACTTACTTACAATTTTTTCATAATTTCTTTAATGAAATTTCTGTATTGTGTATTCAAGAGGTGACTTCAAGAAAGAATTTGTTACTTACTTACTTACAATTTTTTCATAGTTTCTTAAATGATGTTTCTGCATTGCGTATCCAAGAGGTGACTTCAGGAAAGAGTTTGTTACTTGCTTACAATAGATTTATTCTAAAGAATAAAGACGGGTTAAGCTTAAAGATATTTATTGCTTAAACGTATTAACAGATTTTTTTTTGAGAAAAAAAACACAACAACAAATGTTTACATAAAAATAGTACTTAGAGTTCACTCTTAAACATCCACAAACGATGGTCCCATGATATAGAATAGTTTTTACCATGTCTTATGGATTTATCACGATCAGGTATGTTCTTAGGTATCCACTGTGCGAAGAACCTAACCTCGTCTTCAGGACGTTGATAACCCCATTCAAATTTAGGACACTTAAACTCTTCTAGATTGAAAAGTGGTATCCTAGGGTCACACCTTTGAATTAAGACTTTATCTGTAGGTAAATTACCCTTTACGTAGAGCGCTTCAACCCCGAAAAAGCTGCAAATTTCACTGACTTCTTCCTGAACATTTCTCAGTTCCTGACCAGCATTATTAAGTGGTGTAATCACTCTATCGTAGAATCCCAGTTTGTTTAAATGACGTAATGTAGTACTCCACAAGCTTTTATTATACTCAAACATGTTATAGTTCACTATCCAATGATAACAGTCAATTTCTTCGAGTTCCATAGACAATAATAAAAATGCATTACTTAGAGTTCACTCTTAAACATCCACAAACGATGGTCCCATGATAAAGAATAGTTTTTACCATGTCTTATGGATTTATCACGATCAGGTATGTTCCTAGGTATCCACTGTGCGAAGAACCTAATAGACAATAATAAAAATGCATTACTTAGAGTTCACTCTTAAACATCCACAAACGATGGTCCCATGATATAGAATAGTTTTTACCATGTCTTATGGATTTATCACGATCAGGTATGTTCCTAGGTATCCACTGTGCGAAGAACCTAACCTCGTCTTCAGGACGGTGATAACCCCATTCAAATTTAGGACACTTAAACTCTTCTAGATTGAAAAGTGGAATCCTAGGGTCACACTTTTGAATTAAAACTTTATCTGTAGGTACATTGCCCTTTACGTAGAGCGCAAAAACCCCGAAAAAGCTGCAAATTTCACTGACTTCCTCCTGAACATTTCTCAGTTTCCGACCAGCATTATTAAGTGGTGTAATCACTCTATCGTAGAATCCCAGTCTGTTTAAATGACGTAATGTAGTACTCAACAAGCTTTTATCATACTCAAACATGTTATAGTTCACTATCCAATGATAACAGTCAATTTCTTCGAGTTCCATAGACAATAATAAAAATGCACATTCAAATATAATACCACAAGATGATTTTTTCAAACTGATAAATTCTGTGACATACAGTCCTATCATCTTGGAAGTTATTAATGTAGTTGTTAAGTAGAAAAATACTTCATCAAACTTTTATATCTTCGCTCAAGGTTGAATGGAGTTATGGCTACGGGGATGAGTCCTAAAACCATCTGAATTCATTGTGGGGAGGAGTCATAAAACCCCTGGAAGTCATTGTGGGGAGGAGTCATTGAACTCTCGGTAACTGATAAATTCTGTGTCATACAGTCCTATCATCTTGGGAGTTATTAATGTAGTTGTTAAGTAGAAAAATACTTCATCAAACTTTTATATCTTCGCTCAAGGTTGAATGGAGTTATGGCTAGGGGGATGAGTCCTAAAACCATCTGAATTCATTGGAGGGTGGAGTCATAAAACCCTCCAGGAACCTAACACCCATGAACATCTAAAAAACTATGTCTGAAAACCCAAACAGCTAATTAAATATTCTAATTCATGATTTCAGGCACGCAAGGCTCAATAGTAACCGAAACTCTAAAAAACGGAATATTGTCACCAATAGATACAACAAAAATGTTCCTTTAGTAGCTACGCAATTAGGCTAAAAATGAAGATATTTATGCAGAGTTTCAACTAGCTATGGCTAAGCTTGCTAAAGACCAGCTATTTTCTTGCAAAAACACACAAAATTAGAAAAAATGTTCAATGTTCCTTTAGTACCTACGCAATTAGGCTAAAAATTAAGATATTTATGCAGAGTTTCAACTAGCTATGGCTAAGTTTGCTAAAGACCAGCTATTTTCTTGCGAAAACACACAAAATCAGAAAAAATGTTCAATGTTCCTTTAGTACCTTCGCAATTAGGCTGAAAATGAAGATATTTATGTATAGTTTCAACTAGCTATGGCTAAGTTTGCTAAAGACCAGCTATTTTCCTGCAAAAAACACACAAAATCAGAAAAAATGTTCAATGATCCTTTAGTACCTTCGCAATTAGGCTAAAAATGAAGATATTTATGCAGAGTTTCAACTAGCTATGGCTAAGTTCGCTAAAAACCAGCTATTTTCTTGCGAAAACACACAAAATCAGAAAAAATGTTCAATGTTCCTTTAGTACCTACGCAATTAGGCTAAAAAAATGAAGATATTTATGTAGAGTTTCAACTAGCTATGGCTAAGTTTGCTAAAGACCAGTTATTTTCTTGCGAAATCACACAAAATCAGAAAAAATATTCAATGTTCCTTTAGTACCTACGCAATTAGGCTAAAAAATGAAGATATTTATGCAGAGTTTCAACTAGCTATGGCTAAGTTTGCTAAAGACCAGCTATTTTCTTGCGAAAAAACACAAAATCACAAAAAAATTTTCAATTTTCCTTTATTACATACGCAATTAGGATAAAAAAATTAAGATATTTATGCAGAGTTTCAACTAGCTATGGTTAAGTTTGCTAAAGACCAGCTATTTTCTTGCTAAAACACACAAAATCAGAAAAAATGTTCAATGTTCCTTTAGTACCTACGCACTTAGGCTAAAAAATGAAGATATTTATACAGAGTTTCAACTAGCTATGGCTAAGTTTGCTAAAGACAAGCTATTTTCTTGCGAAAACACACAAAATCAGAAACAATGTTCAATGTTCCTATAGTAACTAAGCAATTAGGCTAATAATGAAGATATTTAAGAAGAGATTCAAATAGCTATGGCTAACTTTGCCAAAGACATGAACCATTTCATATAAATAGCTCTTAATAGAACTTTTTAAGCGTAAACTCCTATTTTTCAGAGGAAATTATATAAAATATCTTCAATACATGATTCTCTGATTATAATGTATATTTTCAGTCAGAAAAGCGTGGTTTTGGTTCAAAAATGAACCATTTCCATAAAAATAGCTCTTAATAGAACTTTTTATGCGTGAACTCCTATTTTTCAGACGAAATTATAGAAAATATCGTCAAAACACACTTCTCTGTTTCAATTGTGTACATTTTCACATTTTCTGATTCAAATGTGTATCTTCAGTCAGAAAAGCATAGTTTCAATTCAAAAATGAAACATTTCCATAAAAATAGCTCTTAATAGAACTTTTTAAGCGTGAACTCCTATTTTTCAGACGAAATTATAGAAAATATCGTCAAAACACACTTCTCTGTTTCAATTGTGTACATTTTCACATTTTCTGATTCAAATGTGTATCTGCAGTCAGAAAATCATAGTTTCAATTCAAAAATGAACCATTTCTATAAAAATAGCTCTTAATAGAACTGTATAAGTATGCCCTCCAATTTTTCCAATGAGACTGTGCAAGTCTACTGCATTTAACTAATCCTCATGTAATTGAATCCGCATGTAACTGAATCCCAGGCAAGTGAACCCCCATGCATCTGAACACTCATGCAAGTGAGACCTCTTTAACTGAACCCTCACGCAAACAATTCTGAGTGTAGCCTACTATTCTTTAATTAGCAGCATCGTACATTTTGTTTAAATACTTATTTTTTCATTTTTTGGCTTTTGTGTGTGCCCCATTGTTTTTGTGTGGTTTCCATTGTAACTGAATCCGCGAGTAACTGAACCCCAAGCAAGTGAACCCCATGCATCTGAACCCTCGTGCAAGTGAGACCTCTTTAACTGAACCCTCATGCAAACAATTCTGAGTGTAGCCTACTATTCTTTAATTAGCAGCATCGTACATTTTGTTTAAATACTTATTTTTTCATTTTCCAGATTCAAGATTTTTATTTAACACAAACGAATAGACAAGCTGAAGTATTTAAAACGAGCCAACATAGAGCTACGATCGCAATGAATGGTACTTGTTTTCAGAAATCTCCAAAATTGACTCCCCCTCCCCCGCTCCTACCCTCCCCTGCCCCTCAGAAATGGGGAAACGAAGGGAACATTAGATCCTATTTTAAATTGACAATACTTTTCAAACGTTACTTGTGTATTATACAGACCACATCGGAGAGGTAAAGCTAGGTCAAGTCACAATGTCATTCTCTATTATTTATATCCTCATTAAGAACATTCAGAGAAGAGTTACGCAAATGGAATACCTTTTTTGCAAATTGAGTTAGTTTTATGCGAATGATAAAAGGTTTGGCAAATCGAGATATCTTTACGCAAATGAAATACCATTGATACCGCTAATAATAAATGCGATACTGAACGAGTTATCAGATACCTATAACTTACAGGTTATTAACACGTTTGACCAGTTTTGATTGGAATTTGTATTTTTTTTGCCAGAAGAAAGATCATGGATACGTGTTTTTTTTTTTTTTAAACTGGTATTTTTTCAAGGACGCCCATAACACTTTGCAGAAACCCGTCTGTTAAGGCAAGTACCGCTCGTAGTAATAGGTGACTGACCCGTGGTAAGCCAATGTACCGGTTAGACTACACTGTATATTCATGCCTCAGGCGAGAGGTAAGACAAATTACGCAATCACTGCTCATAGTGCGTACACCCTTACTACTCACATTACTGAAAAAATATAAATGTTTTTGCTTTTATAAGTTTAATAAATCAATTAATATTAACATTTTGATTACTAAATATCAGTATATGTATATTAAACTGACAATGCTCATTCATTTGTATTTTTTTTTTCAGTAAAGTGCAAATTATGTTCTGGCCTTGGGAAGGGGTTTTGAGCCCAATTTATGTTAGTTTCTGCTCGTTTTGAGTTCGGCTCGGTTATTTATTGTAATTCCTGTTCGTTTTGGGTTTCATTTATTTATCAATGCTGATTTGTGGTAGTTTCACGCTTGGTAGATTTTTTGATTTGATTTCTGCTCATTTTTTGCTTAATGGAGTTCTTTACTTTTCTTTGAAAAACTTATTTTATTGAAAAAGGTTTTTTAATTAATCTATGAAAAAGTTTTTAGTAATGATATTCTTAGTTAGTCTATAATTGGTAGTGAGAGTGTCAGAATTAAAAACGACTGGATTTGAGAACCAAAATTTCTTACGGAATCTAGTAAAATTGGAAAAATGTTTGATTCTAGATGGTGATTTTCTAGAGTTATCTCTTCAATGGAAAATATTTTCTTAATGAATGCTGAACGATATATTGAGAAATGAGTCTTCATCTTTGGACTGATGCAAGGAACTCTTACGTCATGACCCAAATAATGATAATGGTAAATAATTTTCTAAGCTGGTTGACGGGGAGTAGGGATCGATGCTTCGGCCACAAACAGAGATAAGAAAATGACGAAATAACAAATAAAAGATAGCAATAATAAAAATAAAAATATATACAAGGGAGGGGACAACAGAGGAGACCACGACAGCGCGAAAACACCACAACGAAGTTCACCAATCCCAACATCCAGACAAAGAACTATTTTTGAAATATGTTTTCAAAGAAAAACGGCTCTTAAAACTTGGAAACATTTCTACTAAATTAAGTTTAATTATAGTATGAGCAATCTGGTATCTGATTGATAATCTGGATCTTTCTGGTTTAATTAGGGAAAAACAATACTTCTTGGAGCAGAAGTGGTGGGTAGAAGAAGCGGGAGTCTCAATTATACCACATCATGGAAATAAGTTTTTGAAGATTGGATATTATAATACCACATTGCTGTATGCAGGTCTTTCAGTAGTTTGATATTAAGTATATTGAGAAAAACATATAAAGTTCGGGTTTCCGAGAGATTTTGAAGCCTCGCTGGGCGATGAACAAAGTACCCAAAATTCTATTTGCCTTATTTTGAATTATCTGGAGAGGATGCATATGGACCATAAATGTGTTGAGATAGATCACAGGGCAATGATTAAGATATGATTCAATTAGATAATGGTATAAAATTATAAGGATGGAAAAAGGAAACATATGTTTCAATCTATGAAGACAACCTAAGTTATGGGCAAGTTACAATTTCAAATAACAAAAAGCATACGGAAAGATAAAAGTTCATAGAGAATAATCCCAAGGTAACGAAATGAATTTACTCTTTTTATCCTACTTTGGTTGACAATTCACCCTTCTGTGGTAATTTTATTTACTGCCCGCTGTAATCACCCAAAAATCATGAATACAGTTTTAGAAAAATTTGGAGCTAGGTAGTTACATGCAAACCATTTATTTAAAAATTTTATTGCTGTCATCATTTTCTCAAACAAAAAATATGGGGTTTTAGCTTTTACTGTCAGCGTCGTATCATCTACAAATATTACTGCTAAGCTACTATCTTTGGGTAAAAATATTGGAAGGTCATTTATAAAAATTTAAAATAGTAATGACCCTAATACGGAATCCTGGGGGACTCCAATATACTCGATAACAGAATGGTTTGATAGCTGCCCATTTATTTCAACCTGAATTTTTGAACATGCAGGTAATATTTTATTAGATCTAGGCCTTTAACTCTATTAACTGTTTTATTAATTTGCTGCAGCATAAAAGTCATTAGACATTATGAACGTCTTCAGTGGCAATCCAAGAATAACAATCGGAGTTACATCCTAATCATTGACCAAGCAAGTTTCTCTTACCCTTTCGAGTTCGACTCTTTAATATCTTTTCAATTTAATACATTCCATTATTTCTAACTTTTTGGATTCATAATCATAAAAACTGCCAAGAATCCCATCATCTTTCATATCACGGAGACGGTACGTTACAGGTTTAATGTCTTTTACAGGTTTAAGACTTTTGACACTTTAAGCAGTTCAGTTGACTATTAGTAATTCCCCTTTTCAAAAATATTTCTTGTTTGATTGATTCGACCTATATCAACAACACTAAATTTTTTCGTCACAACCTTTCCATTCAAATATTGTTTAAGACAAATGTTAAAGATTACAGACGGTGTTTCGGTCTAGAGAAAACTCAATACTTTGTGGGAGGGGAGCCGTTTTTTCTATCTATATAAAAAATTTCAGAGCAGTCACAAGCTCAACAGTGTATTTTCTAGTCATTTTCTGATGTTTATTATAGCGTTTTCTAGTCGCGTTTTTCTAATCATGTTCTAGTATTTTTTATATATATTTTTTTTTGCAAAGCAGAATAGGTTTTAAAGTGCTTCATATTATAATATTTTTCTTACCCCGCCACCGGCTAGCCAAGCTGTCTTCTGGCCGCCATTCTGGTTGCCGCGTCCTCCGAAGAAGCCCGTTCGCGTCCGGCCCAGCGGGTAGGACCCAGTTCTAAGTGCCTTTGTAATGTCAGTATATTCAGTTTTTGATCCACGAATTTTAATCCACGGCAAGCCCTACAATTTAATTGATTTGTAAAAATGAATCTAACCAAAATTTCTGTGGTAAGGATCATATTATCCATGCAGACTATGCACCCGGCTTCTCATCAGACAATTTTCTATTTCTGTTTGCATCCTTTGTCGAGATATCGAGAGTTGGTAATACCAACATCCCTCTTCTACGTATTCTTGAACAAAAAAGCAGTCACGAACAAGTACACCACTTCAATTTAAAGCACCGTCAATACATTCCAGTCAACATTTCGAATTTGAAGCTCTGTCAGTTAAAAGTAAGAAGTGAATTGGGTGATCCTATAGCGATAACAAAAGACTTGGTTGTGATAAAATATCATTTCCTACACATTCAGTGAGATGACGAATAGAAAAAATACTTTTGTTTATCCTGATATTGATTGTTATGTTGTTACTCTTGGACCACGACAATTGGGTTATGGAATGGACTATTACAGGGATATTGTGTCAATGTCCGGTTACGGTCTCGGTTATTGGTTTGCCAATTTGTTTCGCTTTGATCTACTCCTGGTTTAAAAATATATTGCACCGGTTGCCGCGGATTTTACGTCCTCTATTTTACATGATTGGAGCTCTGGGAAGGAATTTAAAGAAAATATTTCACAATATCTCAGGTCCAGCGTGCGATCCCTCGCTTAGCGATTGAAATCATGACAAAGTTTAAAAGGTTTAAAAAGGGCTAGAAACACCTCTTCACTGGTCAGTTTCAACTCAGGCCGGAAGCGCAAAACATCAAAGAAAAACAAGAAAGTAAAAATTGTTGAATATAAAATGGATATGTTTTCCTAGAAATGGTATATCTACCGCATAAAGAATCTCATCCTACAGTCAATCTATAAATTTTTTCAATGCAGAAAATGTTGATATGAGGGTAAAACATAGTTACTAAGAACAATTTTATCCGCAACAACCGCTTTCTGAAAACGTACCTTTTCAAATTTATTCTAGTGAAGATCATTTGATAGATTTGACTTCTACATTTATAGATTTGCTTGTCATTCTTAGAAAATCTAACAAAACCAAGTGCTGCCGAGGGGTAATCTTTTGAAAACTGTGTACTACACAAGTTATTCAGACAAATCAGTGTCTACATAAATTGAACATTGGTGAGCACAAGCAACAATCTTGTAACTAAAGTTGTTAATAAAGTTACAACTTGGTCTCTCCAATTTTATTTTGTGAAAGGTAGTTGGTGCCACACCCGATGTAACAGTCTCTCTCACCTCAGCAATGCTTCATGTACGAAAACGACAAGTATTGAGTTCTGTTGCTTCGGCAGTTAAGAGTTAGTGGAAATAATATGAAACTGCTCACTCCTCATACAATCACGAATCAACGACATATTGCTACAGATACACGGATCTACACCGATTCATCGTTTATCAATGGTGAAATTCCTTCAACACTTGCCTTGGCTTTTGTAAAAGTGCTAGTGCCGTGGAATCATAGGCAAATTATCCACACAAATTTAAAATGTTTGGTATGTAAAGTAAATGTTATTCTGCTCTACAATAAATCCTTTAATAAATTCTACAGGACTTTATATGAATTGAAAATGCAATCCTTAGATCGAGATTTACAATTATGTGAAAACGGTGTAACTGAAGAAATGTTTGCGGAAACTCATGGTACTATCGTATTGGATTTGTATGGTATTCAAGATATGAATATTGTCAGAGCGGGCACAGTAGGTTTAGAGTGTACCTTTGCCGAACTATTGGAGGAGAGTATTACATTAATCTCGCTAAAACAATTTGAAACCTATTTGGAAATTACCCCTGATGGCAGTGTTCTATTAGACTTGGCACCATGAACACAAAACAAATAATCAATGTATTCAATTTGGATCAGCCATAATAGTATTTAGTTTGCACTGAATATCTTCTGTGCAATTTACATAGATTGCATAATCTACACTTTTCTTTAGAGTCATCAACTAAAGTACAATTCCCACAGGGTGACCAGCTGCCTAATGTATACAAGCATAATGGATATGTGTACAACATTTTTCGATATTGATTGTCTCACTTCCAAAAAGAAACTGACTCGCGATAAATAAAATGAATGTCTTTTAGGAGGACGAGTGACGTCACAAAACTTGTTTAGACAGGATTTTTATATTTATTTATTTTTGATTTGCAAAATGGCCGTCTAGGCAGTGGTTAAAAACAAAATCACAATATCATTTTGTTTTGTTTCAATTAATGTATCAAAACATTGAGTAAATGCATCTGACCCACTGCTTAAACGTTTTATGAAATAGTCAAAAGATGGTGACTCATTTCTCATTAGATCGTTAACCATTCCTTGAGAATATATTTTCCGTCGAAGAGATAACTCTAGAAAATCATCATCTAGAATTAAACATTTTTCCAATTTTACAAGATTACGTAAGATTGTTTGGTTCTCAAATTTTCTTGAGAAGCAAACAATGAATTGTTTGATTCTAAGATTAGTTGGTCATTTTTAATCCTGACACTCTCACAACAAATTATAGACTAAATAGGAGTCTCGTTAGTAACAAACTTACTCCTTTTTTATAGATTGATTCAGATTGTTGTCTTCAATATATTTAATTAATGCATTTAATTCGTCCTGTAATCTTTGTCTATGCATTGTATTCAATTTTGCTGCAAAGCATAACCGTCCTTCGGACTTTAATTTGCTTAATGATATTACATATTGCACAAACATCTCATCCCATTCTAGGGCTAGTTGGCAACCCTTTGTAATTTTTATTGCAGTATTAGGCACTCTAGGTTTCATTTCGCCATTGCTAGCGCCTTCAATATCCAATAGAGTAAAAGCATCCATTACTAAAGAATACTTGATCTTGACACACTGAAATTGTTTTTAATACTGAAGCAAAGTCACACATGATCCTCAACTCCAATTACGTAAAAAACAAAAGCAAACATTTCCTGTTATGTAATGTGCACCTTCTGTCGTGGAATAACGGACACCACTTGTATTGCGGGATTGGGATGACTTTAAAAGCAGGGCACCGTTTAAAAGTACGGACAGGGCACCGTTTAAAAGCCTTATGACGACATTACTCCTATTTCTGCCTGAAAACCCTGAGATTGAGGTGAAAAATGAAGAAGCTCAGAGCTCGTCCGCTCCTTTTTTCAAATCAAGAACCAGTTATGCCTGAACAAGTAAGCCAATTACCAAAAGGAAAGTCACGCGTTACCTAATACAGTCATGGATGAAACAAACGAACTTCTAAAGTTCTGGCGGATACCACGTCAAAGTTCAGTTTGAAAAAGAAGAAAAGGAAAAAACAAAGCAAATATCAGCAAAGTAGTTGATGAGATAGTTGTTGAAGGGAAAAACACCTACACAAAGAAGAAACTCTACATATGGCCAAACAGTGCAGACAAAATTGTCCTGGGCGATGAAAGTGACAATTCTTTGAAAGCTGGTTCTTCTGACGACGAGAATGAAGTGAATGGAGAATTATTTAGCTATATCAACGTTGGTAACTTTGTAAAGGTTGTAAATGAGGGAGAACGTCACACTGATTGTATTTTGATAAAAACTAAAAACAGAAATCAGTGCCAAAGTAAATGTCATGTGTACGCAAGGTAATATCCAGGGGGTAGGGTGTAGGAGGTTTAACCCTCGCCCCGAAATTTTTCCCAGACTCGTAAAAACGTAAGAAAAATGAATATAAACAAATTTTTCATGCGTTTTTTGAATTTTTTCGTAACCCCGCCTAACAAAATCTTTTTGTAAGCACTTCTCCCCCCCCCCCAAAAAAAAATCCTAGAATGGATTTCATATATGGATTTAGGCCCTAGGCCTAACCAGCATATTTTGTGGGCCCCTGGCCTCTCTAACCCCAATTCTAGCTATTAAATTGTATATATCGAAAACTATAAATAGATTGGTAGCGTCCTGTTTTTTTTAGTTTTTCTGCTCAAGAATTAAATATTGGATCGCAGTTAAAATTTGGACAAAATTTGAATATCAAGTCAAAATTTTCGATGAACAGTAGTTTTCTTGAATAAATTTCAAAAGAATTAGTGTTTTTAAAACCTTAATATTTTTTAAACTAAAAAAAAATATTTAAAGTAATATTTTCACTACAGAACCTCAGGATGACTGAGAGGGGTATTAATTTTCAAATGGATGAATATTCCGTGTGACATCGGGAAATTCTGCGTGACTGGATGTTCTAATGAATTTTAGGTGAAATAAAACAAAGCTCTTTGTAGACTTTTTCCAAGAGATCGAATAATTTAGTAGAAACTTTAACCTAGCTAACTTTCGCTTACTGAGTGTCCTCTACAGTTTTTCTTTTATGTATTTTCAACAGATTGATCCAAGACTAAGGCTACAAACGCCATTCCTGTACCTGTTGGCTAATGGAAACACGCCCAAAAAGTGAAGTTAGGTTAATCCTAATGAAAAATAACAAAAAATGATGATAAAATAACACTTTAGAAACAAAATTATAGAAATTTAACCCATCCTAGCCTAACCCAACGCTAACATAACATATACCCCTAATCCAACCTAACGTAACGTAACCTAACCTAACCACCATCCCACCCCTAATGCGCAAGCATATAGCCCAAATTATACAAATCAAATGCACTCTGTCTAGGTCCAATGGATTGTATCTTCCATCATTTTTTTTGTAGCTATGAAACCAGTTTTCTGAGATGTAACCTTAGTGTAATTCTTGAACGCGTTTCCAATAACCAACAAGTACCGCCATTCCTTCTAAGCCTAGACTGTATAGTCTCCAGGTTTTATGAACCTTAGTGTTTACAGAACATGTGTGGGCCGTAGAGAATGCGTTGTACTTTCCTTTTAATGCCTGTACTAGCTGTGCCAGAAAGAGTAAGCATTTAGCGTGGCTTAATGCCAATATATCAAATATTGTCGTTTTTTCAAATAGTGTTTCAGGAATGAAAAATAGCCTTGAACTTTTAGTTCTTGGTTTTTGTGAACCTTTTTGTCACGGAATAGTGTTTACGAAACTGCTGTAACCCTTGCAGAATATGTGGCACTTTCCTTTTGATGCTTGGACTAGCTGTACCAGGACACACACACACACTCAAAGATATGGGTATTTTCAGGAAGAGTAACTATTTAGTGTTGACTATCTTTTTTTCTAATAATGTGAAGCAATGAAGTTTGGCAACCCAACAATTTGTACAATTTCAGGAAAAGAGAGTTGTTCACACTAAAAGACAGTTGATAGTCGGCTTTTTCACAAACAGCTCGTAAACTAGTCTAGTGCACTCCCTCTGATAGCTGCTTGTAAAAACGCTCTTAAACACCATGAAGTGCCTGCGAGTTAACATAGCACTCGCCGGCTTTTGAGTGATCTAGTTTGAAAACTAGCCACATGTACTCAAATTAGCGTGTGCACAAGGTACTAGTAGTAATGGTCTTGAAGAAATGCTGCAGTGAGTGTAGTGGATTTAGGGACATCAGCAATCTCAACTGAAAACGATGACACGTGGTTTCCACACCCGCTAGCTAGTTGGCTACTGAGTATGTTGGAAATTTTGTGTGCACTCGACTACTTGTGTACTCGCCAGCTTTTTGCAAGCTTGTATAATCACCCCATGCACTTGAGGTTTTTGTGCCAAAAAGTGTGGAGCATGAAAACAGACATCTTGATCTTCCTTCCCGTACAGTTAACCTCCTTAAACAAAGATGAAAAAATCGAAAACGCTGCTTGTCGTAAATTAACCAGATCTGCCGCGGTAGAAGTGTAGCGATTGTACTCTAGATATGACATCTATTTTGTGTGTGTGTGTGGAATGAAACCTAAAACACTCGTGCTCCGACTATGTTTGATACTTCTTCTTAGAAGGTAAAAATCAGGGTATAGATATGTAGAGGGAAACTCCCTAGGAATTATATATACAAATTTTTTCTGGTTATATCTGTTAAAAGTATCGTTCAAAAATAAATTAATTATGCTCTTTAGGCTTTGGGGGACAAGGGCTTATACATGCATACAATTTTTCTAGTTATGCCTGTAGATTAGGACACTCATTTATAGATAAATTCATTATTTTAGAATTAGGAGGACAAACACCACTGTGTTGGATGGGTCTAACACGTATAGAGGAGGGGATGGAAAGAGAGAGGGGGGCTTTGAACCTCGAAATGTGATGATGGTGTTATTCATCTTGTCTGGTGTTGGATTTTATTATGAATTTTGTATTCGTTGATTAAAGTTTTTAGCATTTTATGTTACGTAAAATTGGAAGACGGCTAGCACATAATTGAGGCATCCGCACAGGAATCCATTATGGAGGGTGGAACAGATTCGAAAAACGTACAAAAAAAAATATAAGGAATTAGAGGAGAAATGATCTATATGTCAAGATTTGGGGGGGGGGGGGTATAGGACTAAAGGGCCCAAATTTTCACACCTGTATGTAACTGTGAGGGATACCCATTTATTGAATCTTGTCTTATACATGAAATTAAATTAGAAAAAAGGTTTTTCAATTGAAAATAAGAACCAAAATTAAAATTTAAAACGTACAGAAATTATTCCGTATATAAGAAGGACTGCCCCTTCCTTAATCGTCACTCTTTACGCAAAAGTCTTAAAGATCTTTAAAAATACTTCTCATGCAAACTCAACGACCCCGCTTTTTTTAGCAGTATTTCTTAAAGAATTGTGACAAAAGGCTAACTTCTGACCATTTTTCAAATCATCTTGGGAAATCCCTTTCCCTCTCTCCAATGTAAAATTTCCTCTGGAAAATTCACCCCGGAAATGTTCCTCCTCACGGAAAATTCTCCCCATGGACCCCCCCCCCCCGTAAATAATTTCCTCCCCCTCATTAGAACAAAATTCCAGTTTTTCCCTACAAGGAATACTATACGTAAATAATGGGTCCACTGCGTAAATTACAGCCCTTTCCCCAGGGGCCGTTGGGGGTTGTATTGATTTTTTGAGGTCGTTCCGCTTCATTTTCAAAAATCAGGCAATCTTAATCAGGCTCATAGTTTTTGATAAGTAACATTAAACTTAAAGAATTTTATATATTTGTAATCAGCATAAAACGTTACTTAGTTTGATGTAAGTAGTATAGATATAACAGTTCCGACAAGGGTGTCTCCCCATATAGCTACAATGCTTACAAGTGGAGTGTCTCCCCATATATCTATAATGCTTTCAAACGCACAGTACACCAGCCAATACAAGCAGACAGTGTAATGACCGGATTCAGCCTACCGTGAAAATTCATGCTGATCTCTGTTCAAAGTGCGTGATGTTTTCATGGTAGTGATTCGTTTCCTTTATACTGTAGTAATTTCCTATCTGTCTGCTACCTTTAATTGTTAGATATGGTTGACTTATGTTTAACCTTGAACATGGATATAAAAACTCCGACAATGATTTATTTTATCAGTTCAAAATTGGCATTTGAAATATAATGCTGCATTCAAACAAAAGGAATATCGACGAAAGCTACACGCAAGAAGTAAGTTATTCTTTTATATTCTTAGTGGGTAAAGAAATTAATTTTAATAAAATTTATCGGGTGGTTTATACAGACCCAATTATATATAACAGATTGTTAAATATTTTTTGAACCTGGATCTCCAGAGGTCGGTAAAGAGCAATATCAAAACAAGAAAAAAAGTATGTAAACACTGCATTTAAAAGGCTTGCGAGCTTAGTATATGAGGTAAATCATACCTATTTTTTATTCCGGCCCAAAGTTCCCCACAATCGTTCCCCACCGGCCCAAAGTGCCACAATCGTCCACCCCCCTCCCTCCAACCCCTCCCTCCAACCCCCCCTCCAACCCCCAACAATTTTTTTATTATTTTTTTACTTTTTTTTAACTTTTTTTTAACTTTTTTTTACATCTCTTAGAATGTCATGAAACACTTAAAACACAAAAAATTCATATTTAATATTTTCCAACTTCAAAATGGGAATGATATAGATATGTGTGTCGCAACTTTTACTATTAGAAAAATAATGTTTGTAGTGACCAATTTTTTTTCTTTTTTAAACTTTTTTTTAACTTTTTTTTAATTTTTTTTTAAACTTTTTTTTTACATCTCTTAGAATGTCATGAAACACTTAAAACATAAGAAATTCACATTTAATATTTTCCAACTTCAAAATGGTAATGATATAGATGTGTGTTGCGACTTTTACTATTAGAAAAATAATGTTTGTAGTGACCACTTTTTTTTCTGAGTTTTTTTTTATTTTTTTTTCTGACAATTTTTTTTTCTGACTGTTTTTTTTTTAACTTTTTTCTGACATTTTTTTTAAACTTATTTTTCAACTTTTTTTTTACATATCTAAATCATATCAGAAAAATAGAATGACACTTTTAATTTAAATTTAAAAAAAAATTTATTCTTGTGCATACTATTGATGAGGACTGAGGGTTCTCTTTCAAGATTTTTTTCATGAAAAACAAACTTTTTTTTTAGGATTTTCCAGAGCTCCGCCTACCCATTAAGAAGATAAGAAGGGGTGAAGTGAATCCAGTGGTCATTCCAAACAGACCAACGGTTATACAACATGGTCGTCGGTCGAATCTATTAATACCATCAACATTAACCGTAAACCGCCCAATAGCCAACTATCCAGCTGCCACATCCAGTGTCCACAACAAAATACCACAACCATCACGACCTATCATACACCAGCCAACTGTAAAATTGTGAATTCTCATATCCAACACACACTGCAAGATGACACAACCATCCGGACCCATCATACACCAGCCAACTGTCAACTGGTCCACTGCCACACTCAACATGCAAACCATACTCCCATTCCATAAAGCTGATGTAGTCATGGAACCAGTCACCTCTCTCCGTTATTACGTAAGAAAAATTGTATCTTCTCTCTCTCTCTCTCTTATCTCTGTATATATCTATCTCGGTGTGTGTTATAAAAAAAAAAACCTCAATGTCAATGTTAGGATCTAGCATGAATTAAGAATTAAAAAAAAAGTAATAATAGGGTAGCGGTTCTATAGATTTAGGTCATTAAACACTGAAAATATTTTTTTTCAGCTTAATTGAAGTGTCACATCACCATATAAAAAAAAATATGGCATAATTTCTCTTTCTTATACCAGGTTACACTCAAAGAATCATATTAAACACACACACACACACAAACACACACACACACACACACACACACAAACACACACACACACACACACACACACACACACACACACACACACACACACACACACACACACACACACACACACACACACACACACACACACACACACACACACACACACACACACACACACACACACACACACACACACACACACATACAAACACACACACACAGACACACACACACACACGCGCACACACACAAACATACACACACACACAATCTAAATATTCATTTTCTTGTAAAAAAAAATTACCACATTCATTTTTTAGATAAATATACAGAAACTCTCACCAGCAACAAACCTAAGGAACAACAATCTATTTGATAACATGGTGATACCATAATTATCACCACCATCACAACTCGAAGACAATCTCCATGTCGAGTCAGAGGAATGGATTGAACAGTTTTTAATCGATTATTTTGGTGATGATAGTTGTAGTATGATTCCTCCGAATATAGGAGATAGTTACATTAATGTACCAAGTACATCTACAGGGGGTATGGCTCAGCCAGCTACCCTCGAATGGGCTGATCGTCTCAGTTCTGATACGCTCGAGGGTTTGTTGAGTGAGTTGGGGGATTCGACACCACGTAACATCCCCATCATTGAACAAATCGGTGGAGGACATGAAATCCCCGTAACGCCCCCTGTCACATAAAGAAAGAAAAACGAGCATGTCATGCCCGATTTTAATTTAGTTGACTCTGCCTTGCACAATGTATATGTTTATAGGGCTGAGTTTGAGGATCCATTTAATTCACTAACATCAGGTAACATCATAACGGATCCGGTAGATATAGTACACTCCTATGTGGGCAAGATTCGAGCACTTCTTGAAAGAGTGATTCGGGAGGGGGTTGGGAGGGATGGGATTAAGGCTGCCATTGCACAAAAAATAATTTTTTTAAATGAAAAGGCGGATGAGATGTATGAGCGTTATTTACGTACTGAAATGCTACCACTTCATCCGTACCTGAATAACTTTGAGGGTGTTCTTATGGAATGGGTTGACAATATAGTAAAAAAATTGGACATATACTGAGTTGGGTAGTGGGTCGGTGGTTTTATTTATTGCGAGTTTGGATATTAATTTGGGTAAATTTAAAAAGAATTTTATTTTAAGAGGCGGGAGTGGGGTGGTGGGACCAAAATATAATGATGATTTAAAGGGGTGTAAAGGTGTACAACGATTTCGTTTCGATACAGGGCTTCAATGCTTCAAATGTGCATTTCTTGTGGCAGCTCACAAACCTCTGCAAGAGGAAGCTACTAAGACCCTGTTGGACGATTATACAGTTAACGGGAGTTTAAATTTCCATACAGTAGATTTAATTGTTTAAATGCTCAATATCCAGTAATACTATGGAATAACTGTTTTTGAACGGGCTAATGTACATTTAAAAATTAATGTTAGTGTGTTACAATATATAACCGAATTTGAGGGAGGTGACCGCAAAAAGGGGGTTGTATTTCCAGTGAGGGCTCCGTCTATTGAATCAGTGGAACATTGCGTTTTGCTTCTTTACAAGTCACCCAGTGACCCTGATTCAGTGGAAAATTTTTTTTCAATACCTAATATCAGTCTGGCTCTGGGGGACAGTAAATGAAAACAACAGGGGCAATGCCATCATTGTCCGACATATCTTTCTAGATTCTGGTATGAAATTAAGTTAAATAATCATATGTAGCATTGCAAGCGTCACGGATATCAATCTGTGCAAATGGTTAGCTGTGACAGGGCCATCTTGCGATTTGAAAACTTTGAAAATTCACTCCTACTTAGTGAAAAGGTGGCCGTAGACTGCAAATCCGCTCTAATAGATGTGTAGGATCTATTGATTTCAAAGCTGTTTAAAAAACATGAGGTAAGTGTAGTCTCTTATGCTCACGCACAGAGAGACTCGTCTAATTCCGTCCAAGTGGTAGAGGAAGTTGAGAGATTGGGTGGTGAGGATTGTATACTCTCAGCCGTGACAGTACTCATTAAAACAGCAAATAAATCGATATCACGGCTGTGAAATGCATCTTATCCAATGACTCTATCACCAGAGGACGAGTTGGCCATTAAAACTGAAAAAATATGTTGGGTGTGTAAGGGGGAATTTGTTGAGGGTAAGGGGAAAGAGGATAAGGGGAAAGGGGGCAAAGATATGTTCCGCGACTATGATAAATTGCGCAACCCGATTGCATCGGGATTGAGCAATTTTCGGGGAGTGGACCATCAATCATGTAATTTAAACATTAGTCAACAATTGTTTCTACCTGTCTATACACACAATTCCAGCTATGACATGAAATTAATTTTACCGGCATTGGCACGATTGCAACGAGGTGGAGTTGTAGATGGCGCATGGGTAGATGGTTCTTTCTTATAATATCATACCCAAATCGTCTGAAAAGCTGCTGGTCTTAGAATTCAAATGGCAAATAATAGATAACAATAAATTGTGCATGAATAAGATCCGTTTTATAGACTCCTTTAGCTTCTTCCCCAAATTCCTAAGACAACTCAATGGAGTACAGAAAAGTGACGATTTTAATAGTTTCCCCCTCCTTACGCAACACCTCCTTAAACAGCACGTTTCAGACGGCGGAATGTATGATTTATTAACGTGTAAGGGCATATATCAGTATAACCACTACAACTCAACTATGTGGACTTCCGAGGAGTAGAGATCGTCCATCGCCTCGTTTTCAGTTTCACTTTTGAAGCGTCATTACATTATTTTCGATGAAGACTTAGCCATGAGGGCTTGGGCTAAGGGAGGGTGTATAAAAGGGTGGGATTATTGTAGATTATACCTGGCAAGTGATGTATTGACGTAGCTGGATATTGTTTGTAATAACACGGATAAAAACTATGGGGAATTTGAGTTGGATTTAGGTTATTATTTTTATACTCCTCATTTGGTGATGGATTTAATTCTTAAAATCAGTAAAGAGGAAATAGGCTTGATCACCGACTTGGATCAGCATCTATTTGTAGAGAAATCAATGAGGGGAGGGTATGTTTTTCATGGAGATCGTATCCTTGAAACTGATCCGACTGGACAAGACACCGGTGTAAAGTCGGATGCAGTTTTCTTAGATATGAACTCCCTCTATCCGTCGGCAATGTCTCACTACTCTTTGCCGTGTGGAAATTATAAATGGCTTAACGATCCTCGTGCTTCAAATTTCCCCAACGTTGCCAATGTTGAGGAGAATTGACCGCGAGGATGGTTTTTTGAAATCGATGGTGAAATATCCGTGGAGCATCATGACTCGGTGAAGGATTTTGTTTTCCCGTGTATAAACAGAGCGGTGACTAGGGACTCTTTGAGTCCATACAATATTTCTAAGGTAGAGAATGGTGGTGTGTACTGGACACCTTCAAAACAAAAACTTATCGCCGACCTTCATCCGAAAGAGAATATCGTTTTACATCACGTTCTTTTGCAGTGGATGGAAACTAACAGTTTCAACATCAAGAGGGTACAAGGATACGTCACAAGGAACCCTCCGGGTGGATCAGAAACGTTCTTTGAATATGTTCATTGGCACTTTTATTAGTAAACATTCCGAAGCAAGAATGAAAGGTTAAAGGGAAATTTTCAAATACATATTGAACTCAGCTTTCAGTAAAATTCGTGAGAGTGTACGTAATTAAAGTCGTTGTGACGTTGTGACTGACCCAAAAGAATGTGCTCGATTCGTTGCTGATCTAAACTTTACATCATTCACCATCATAGACAACAATATGGTGCTCTTAAATAGAAAAAAAAAGAAACATAATTCTCAATAAAATTATTGCAGATGGCACCGCAATAGCTAAAATATAAAATAAAATCATGTTGTCATTCTTTTACGATTTGTGTAGGTGCCAATGGCAGGGGGAGGGAGAAGTTCAAGTATATTATGGGGATACCGATTCACTTTCGCTAAAAGTTAGAACCACGAATTTATTGGAAGATTTGGAAAAAGGCGTGCACATTAGCTCTCGAATGGACTTTACCAATTGGGACGAGTCCATTTACCCGGAGCTAGTGAAGCGTCATGCCCCAAATTAGTTATTAATGTTAAAATCAGAGACGGGAAGTGACTTGATTTCCGGTGTTGTGCTTGCAGGTCCGAAGGTGTACTGTGTGCAAACAAACAACGAGGTAATCAAAAGAGTCTGCAAAGGGGTGCCTAGACACTAATTGAATAAGAATTTCAATATGAATGTACACCGAAACTGTGTCGAAAATAGTATAGTTCCAAGGGCGAAGGTCATGGCGATTCGCTCTTTAAAATTTAAAAACCATACAGTTTTAGTTGACAAAATAGCCATGTGTCCAGTCCCGGATAAAGTCTATGTGTGTGCGGATGGTGGGAAGGTGCTACCCTATGGACATTATTTAACTTCTGACCGAAGTGTGTGTCGAGATTATAGACATCGCCTCTGTCGGGAAAAAATTCAATAGTAAATGGTTGGGTGGTTGGATTCTTTTTTTAATAGATATTTTGTTTCCCAATTGAGAATTATTTTTTTTCACAACTTAGCAATAGTTTTTTTCCCAACTCAGCAGTTTTTTTTATAGCAAGGCAGAGTCGTATGTTTTTTTAAATAAAAGTGTTCAAATTGTTTTTTGGCCCCCGTGGCCAGCCCGGGGGAAGGGGGGGGGGGGTACCGGCCTTTGGACGGCTGCCGCCAGTTGCTGCCGCGCCCTTCCGTGGGGGGACCCCTTTTTCCAATTATGATAGGTGCTTTTTTTTAGTGCCTTGTTTTTAATTTATCAGGTGATAGTGCCTTTTTCATGTTTTTTTTATGTGCGTGTGTATTAACGAAACATATAGTATTTTTTTGTAGTGATTCTTTTATTCTGTAAATAAAAAACTTGTGTCATGCTTTAAAAATGTTTTCTTGTTCTTCTTCTTCTTCTCGAATCTGATTAGGGAAATTACTATTATTATTTAATCAAGGGGATGATGTTATGTACAACGAGTTGTGTTTTGACATAGTTGAAAGTTGTGCATAAGTGTCCAACATCGTTCAAGTGATTTTTCTTTAGGCCGTCAGCATCTGACAAATTGACACTTTTAAAAAATATATTTAAAAATTTGAATAAAGTATGCTCAGAACATCCAACTATAATCTACCATTGCTACAGTGTTTGGCAATAATTCTATGATAGAATAAAAACTATTGCCCCAGACACGAAATTAATACATGGACTTGACATTTTCAACAGTATTGAATCAAACTCTTGGTTGATTATTGACGATCTGGCTGAGTCCATTGAAGATGGTCTCAGGAGATGATACAATTGTTCACTGTCCGATCTCATCATCAACGGATCTCCGTGACCCTAGTTCTACACAATCTGTTTCAGCAGAGCAAGTGCATGAGAACACTTGCATTGAATTGCACCTACTACATCATCTACAGGGTTGTTCGTGATTCCAGTTCCCTCATAACGTTAAACAGACAGGGGTATGCGGGTGAACCGAAATTCCTACTCTCGGCCTACAATCAGGCTACAAACAAACCCTACGGATATATTCTATTGGACCTGAATCAGAAAACACCCGAGGATCTGCGTGTAGTCACCGATATTTGTGACAATGAAATTACTGTATATCTGCCGGTGAACAGTAAAAAAGGTCGTTAGTTGCAATCATGACACTGAAGAAACTACATGAACAACGACATTTATTCACCTTCCTAGGTAATTCAAAACCAAAACTTAGGAAGGCCATACTCAAACATGGTGTCGACAGAGAATTCATTAATCTCGTATCTGAACTTTGTTTAAATCTAACCGAAGGCAATGTTCAACTGCCAGAAGGTGTTAAGCAACAGACAAAGCAACATCGTTCGCTTGTTCGCTCCCTAGCATCAGCGGCAAGCAAAAATAAAGGAAAAGATTTTAAAAGAAAACGACTTCTTCAAGCGGGTGGTAACTTCTTTACACTTTTACTGCCAATCATTGCAGGACTTGTAAACAGTTTTCTCTAGAGAGAGAGAATGGCCAAACCCTATAAATTGACTCCAATTGAACTCGCCCTTTCGCCAAAGGAACATTTCGAGGACAATCTCAATAAATTCATTAACAATGAGACAATTGCCAACGATGAAAAATTAATTCTGCTTCAAAATGCACTTCGCCGAGTGGACAAACACAAGCCCTATCGTGAAAGACTCCTAAAAGTAAATGCTATTGATCCCAATAAGGAAATGACTCCATCATCATCATCATCATCAACAACAATAATACCAAAAGAAGAAGAAGATTCATCTAAAGTAATGACAAAGTCTTGCAGAGCTAATCTCTCATTCCTAACGTGAACAGTGTTAAAGACTCTTGACATATTTCAATGATAGTGAACATTTTCAAACTGATTCCAAAGGAAAGCAAGTTGTAATCCATGGCAAGATTTATATTCTACTTTATTTATTATAAGATTTGGTCACGAATCGTAAGACTTATATCATTCGACAGTCACCAGCATACATTTTAAAATTAAGCAAACTGTCCCAAAATCCTTGTGGCAAACAAACATATTTTAAAACGATTAAAGGAATTTAGTCAAATATCTAAAGATGTTTTGAAATCATTTTCGGAAAATACTAGCACGCCAAGTGAAAACCATGATTTGACAAGAGTTATGAGTGAGGGAGTCAAGTGAAGGCGTCTTAATATCACTGCATCCCCCTCACCATCACCAGTATGCAAATGGGCAGTGGACACTTCACTACGTGCTTACGTTCAATATGGTTGAAGCATTGAAACATGTTTATGAGAATATTGGTCCAATGGGAAGTTTAAGGTCACCCACCATACTTGTTCAAGTCACAGAACTTGAAAAATATCGGTCGGTGGAGTATCTAAAGAATGAATCAAGTTACACTCTACATCGTAATAGCAGAGTTCGTGGTAATCACTATCGAAAAACTAAAGCCTTTTTCTCATTACAAATACTACAAGCAGATCTTTTGACTCTGGATGGGATTCAACGACGTCACAATCATCCATAAAAGTACATTCTACTTGCAATCAGTGTTTTTAGTCGCTATGCATATGCCGTTCCACTGCGATCAAAGAGTGGCGATGAAGTTGCTAAAGCTCTTGAAATCATCCTTGGACAGGATTGCTATAAGAACATTCAAACGGATCAGGCTAGTGAATTTGTTAATCCCCATGTAAAGAAAGGTTCTACTGAAATATAATACAATCCTCTATCATAGTCATAGTCCAATAAAGGCAGCATTCGCCGAACGACTTATAAGAACTATTCGACTTTTAATGTCTAGATATTGCACTTTAAAAAATACTGCTGCTTTTATTCATGATTTGGATAAAATCATGTTGATTTATAATCAACGTCCGTATCGATTCCTGTCCAACTCAACCCCAAAAGAAGTTCATCATGATGTCAATACATTTTACACTTTTCTTAAACAGTATCCCAGTGGTGGTAATGAGAAGAAAAAGAAGAAATTTAATGTTGGTGATACTGTTCGACTCAATCGAACTACTAATGTTTTTGAAAAGGGTAAATACTTGTGGTCCACTGAACTTTTTAAAGTCTCCAAACTATTGGACACTACTCCCATAACGTATCGTCTACGTGACATGAAAGATGATCAGATTCTTGGCGGCTTTTATGATTATGAATTACAAAAAGTTAAAAACACCGGAATCTATCAGATTGAAAAGATATTCAAGACTCGTACTCACAGTGGCATGAAACAGTTGCTTGTTCGTTGGCTAGGATACAACTCTGATTTTGATTCTTGGATCAGTGTTGAAAAGATTGACAATGCCCAAGGATTTTTATGTAACGTTTATGTCTAATGTCTCCAATCCTCTCTACAACGACTTGAATAAGACTAGTGATTTTTGGACGAAACTCTCCCCCGCCATCAAATTCGATGATGGAAAGTATGAAGTGGCTCTTGTCGACTGCATTCTCAAAAATACTTTTGATATCCTGAGAAAGGATCGCGTGTATGGGGTAAAAGTTATACTATTTAATTGGTCACTCTTTGTCAAGGATAAATGGGATGATGCATTTAAATCGTATGAATACCCAGATATAACACTGAGATATAAGGAATATGGTACTATGACGGATTTGTGTTGTGCAATCAACAGAAAAATCTCATATCGTAGAAATGGTACCTTCCATTTTAATTATTCAATGGAACATGATAAGAATTACATTGCCTCATCTGTTGACACTGAAATGATTCATCTCAATGATAATCTGAGAGATGTTCTTGGCTTTAAACAGAATATGATCAATGGGAAAAACGCTGGAACTGTTAGCGGGATGGATCAAGTTATTTTTGCTGATTATCCACCTGGTTTTGCCTCAAACTCTTGTATATTTCTTTATACATCCTTTTTAGACACATCGAGAGATTGTAATTTATCTGTCCCCCTACTACGTGTTCTTGAACGAAAAACAACTCATAAACATGTTCGTCCCTGTAATATAAAGAATCTTCTGTATGTTCCTGTAACCACTTCGTATTCGGAACTCTGTCAGTTAACACTAAGAAGTGAATTAGGTGATCCTCTAGCAATAACAAAAGGTTTGGCAGTGATTACATGTCATTTTCGACCCATTCGGCAACAACAACAACAAGATGGCTTATAGAAAAAATACATTTGTTTGTCCCGATATTGATTGCTATGTTAATACTCTCCAACCACGGCAATTGGTTCAAGGGATGGACTATTTTAAAGGCCGTTCGTAAAGGTCGGGCTACGGTCTTGGCAGTTGGTCTGCTAAGCTGTTTCGATCTGCAATACCACCGGCTAAAAGATATATTGCGCCGGTTGCTGCAGATTTTGTATCCTCTACGCTACACGATTTGGGGGATGGTAAAGATTTTAAAGAAATTGTTTCAAAAAATCTCAGATCCAGCGCACGATCCCTTGGCGAGCGATTGAAACAAAGTGGAAAAGGTTTTAAAAGGAGGAGAAACATCTCATCACTCATCAGTCTCTACTCAGGTCAGAAGCGAAAGACATCATCATCATCACTCTTGTCAAAGAAAAGTAAGAAAAAGAAACCAAGAAGAAAAATTGTTAGATCGAAATGGGATTTCTTTTCCTAGATGGCATATCTACCCCACAAGGAATCTCATCCCACTGTCACCACATCTCTAAATCTTTTCAATGCAGAAAGTGTTGATTTCAGTGTAAGACACGGGTACTATGAACATTTCTATCCACAGCAACCCCTCTCTGAAAACATACATTTTCAAATTTATTCCAATGAAGACTACTTCATTGATTTATCGTCCACATTTATCGATTTAAAAGTTGTGGTGAGGAAAAAGTCTGACAATTCACCTCCCTCCAACGTCGATGGACTATCCTATGAGAATGGTATACTACACAATTTATTTAAACAAATATGTGTCTACATAAATGAAATACTGGTGAGCACTAGCAATAATATATCAAACTATGCTATTTACATGCAATTTATGTTGATGACTCCAATGGCCTATAAGAAATTGAGATGTCTGCCTTTGGGCTATTACTTTAGATCAGATGCTGATACTGATGGTGAATTCACAAGGGCGGTGAATAAGGAGTACCATTTAGCTTGTAGACTCAATCATGAAATATTCAATATATCCCAATGGATACCCCCCCCAATGTTAAATTTGATATAAAGCTACAACTTGCACCGTCCAATTTCATATTGAGAAAAACACTTGGTGCAGCACCCGATGCTAATGTCAATCTAACTTCGGCAATACTTCATGTGTGAAAACAACAGGTTATGAGTTCTGTTGCTTTGGCAATTGAAAAACTAAGAGCCTCTGGAAATAATATCAAACTGCTCGTTCCTCACACAATCACAAATCAACGTCATATTGCCACTGGATCAAGTACCTACACTGATTCTTCATTTATCAATGGTGAAATTCCATCAAAACTCGCCTCGACTTTTGTAAAAAGAGGCAGCGCCTTTGGATCGTGGACAACTTTGCCAAATGAATTCGAACTGTTTCGAAGTTCCCCTCTTGCATGTAAAGTAAACGGAATTCTTCTTTGCAATTTGTCCTTTGTTAAATCCTACAAGACCCTATATGAATTGACAATGCAATCCCTAGATCGAGATTCTCAACTATATGAAAATGGTATTACCGATTCAATGTTTGCAAAAAGCCATGGTATCATTGTTTTGGACTTGTCTGGTACTCAAGATACGAGTATTGTCGGAATAGGTTCTCTACGTTTGGAGTGTACCTTTGACAAACCATTGAAAGAGAGTGTAACATTAATCTCACTCAATCAATTTGAAACCTACTGGGAAATTACCCCCGATGGTAGTGTTCTTTTAGACTTGGCACCATGAACACCAATCAAATAATCAATGTATTTAACATGGATCCTTTTATTTCCAAATACAAATCCTATTGTATACCCTCAGATTTCCTCGATTATATTCATACTGTTAACAAAACCATTATCATTGTTAATAGTAGTCCTTCGACTTTGCAGACGGGTCATTGGCTATGCATCTATCAAACAGCGAAGAATATAGAATTTTTTGATCCTCTTGGTCTACCATATGCATTCTACACACCACACATCAAAAACTACCTTGAAGGAAGTGGGAAGACAATTATTCAAAATCGAATGCGAGTACAAGATTTATCGACCAAAAGCTGTGGTTTTCATGCATTACTTTATTTCATTTTTCGATGTCGTGATTATACTTTCAGTGAATTTCTCAACATTTATGTACACAGTCCACGTTTGAATGACTTTCTAGTTGGAAATACCCTCTTAGACCTGTACAGTATTGATTTCAGTGCCCTAAGAATAAAGTGTTTTAAAAAATATGTGAATTTGTTTATTAATAAAATATATATGCACTATAAAAAAGTCTATTTCCTTAAATTATTTAGATTTATCCTTATTCAAAGTTATTTAGATTATCATCATCATCATCATAGTCTTCATTGTCGACAACGATTAGGGGCGGCAGATCATTTGGATTCAGCTGGTACTGACCCTGTTGTGCAAAGTCCGGGTCACATTTTCCACAATATATTGTAACTTCATTTTTATTAAATATTTTTGTGAAGTCAATGATACTGGTACGATTCATATTGAAAAATTCACCTGTTTCTATCTGATTATTTGAAGTAATGTCGCACACAATATTCTCATATGAAGAATCACTTTCTGTCACAGCCAAATAAAAATTGCTAGGTTTATAATCATTACTTGCATTGTCCTCACAACGATGACGCAGGAACCATACTCTCTTCACGTTTTTACAATTAAAATGTCCTCCAAATTCTTCTTCTCAATACAATTAAAACCCGCGACGATACAAAACCCTTAGAAATAAATTGAAGTCACGTTTAGGGTTTTTTCCCATCATACCAGGGTAAGTATTTTCGCACTGGTCACACATATCAAAGTGACAATTGGAGCAAAGATATGCATTAGGATGAGAGTTACAAGTCTCTTCAAGACAGGAATTACAGTCCTTAATTTGTAGAGCATATCCTTTATGCAATTTACACGGATTGCATAGTCTATACTTTTCATTATAGTCATCAACTGTAGTACAGTTGTCGCATCAAGACCAGCTGCCCAATTTATATAAACATAGTGAAAATGTATGATACATTTTTTTTTTCGATGTTGTCCGTCTCATTGCTAAAAATAAACTGACTCAAAATCAATAAATAAAAAAGTAACATTGTCTTCTAGAAGGAGGAGGAGTAATCGACCATCGTCACAAAAACTTATTTCCTACTGTTTTAAAGAATGAATTTCTAGGTAGTGGTTAAAAGCAGAATCACAATGTCATTTTGCTTCGTTTCAATTAATATATCAATAAACTGAGTAAATGCATTTGATTTACAATGCATTAGCTTCATACAATAATCCAAGGATGGAGAATTGTATAATGATACAGTTAAGTATTTCTAGAGAAATTATTTTCCGTTGAAGAGATAATTCCAAAAAGTCATCATCTAACACTAAACATTTTCCCAATTTGAATAGATTCCGTAAGATCTTCTGTTTCTCTAATCCAATCATTCTTGATACTCCCACTACCAACTATAGACTAAAATAACAATCATGGTTTCGTGAACAGCACGAATTTTCATGGTAGGTTGAATCCGGTCATTGTACTGTCTGCTTGTATGGCGGGTGTACTGTCCGCTTGAAACTGTTATAGCTATATGGAAGACACCCCGCTTGTAAGCATTGTAGCTATATGGGGAGACACCCTCGTCGGAACTGTTATATCTATACTACTGATGTATCAATTGTTACCAAATCCCGCTTTTTAGGGTTTCGGCTACTATTGGGATGAGTTACTCCTGACTTACAATTCAGTCCCGACAGCTATTTGATATCAGCAAAAAATTAACATCTTTAGCATAATCCCGGATAACTTTCATGTGTGATTTTTTTTTTTTTTTTTTTTTTTTTTTTTTTTTTTTTTACGAGCTTTCTAGTGGTGCAGTTCATTTTGTTGTACGATGCCTCCCGGCTGAGTAGACAAAAAATTCAACTTTATCGTAAGTGCATGTTTTTCACTTGTTAAAAGCGGAAATTGTCGTAACTGACCGGAGAATTAACCTCCGGTCAGTTACGACATCAAATGAACAAAGTTTGTTCATGAAATGAACAAAGTGCTGGATTTTCAGCAGCCCTCCAAGATCTATAAATACGCTAATGTTCCACTTTCCAAAGCCTTGTTTTCAGGCTCAACGGGTTCGAACACTGGTTGTTCTAGTCTAGTGTGAAGTTTCTAGTTTTTCATCTAGTTTCAGCGGGTTCGAAGTTTCAACCCGTGTTTAATGCACGAGATGCACTGACGCACAACGCTTAATGCACTATACGAGAACAACCTGTGTTCGAACCCGCTGAGCCGTGAACAACCCTTCTTCGAACACGGGGTGTTCTCGTTTAGTGCATCAAGCGTTGCGCATCAGTGCATCAAACACGGGGTTGGAAGTTCGAACCCGCTGAATCTAGACGAAACTAGACGAAAAACTTAAACTTGAAACTAGACGAAAACAACCCGTGTTCGAACCCGCTGAGCCTAAAAACGCGGCTCAAATTTAAACAACTTCAGTTTAAACAAGGCTACTCGAAAAGAGTCGGTTACAAACCGTCGTTTTATGACGAATCAGTCTCTGAAATAAACATTGCTGTGGAGGGTAAACTTAAGGCAAGGGAAGACACTTCTTACGCAAAAGTGGTTGAGTTTCTTGTTGTCCCAAAGCTGTTGGATTTCAAACCTGTTATTCCTATTGAAAAAATCAAAAACCTGCAATCAACCTACAGGTTTATATCTCATTTAAATGTAGAGTACCACAAGTGTGTTTTTGCAAGCATGAATCAAGACAACAACCACCCACCCACTGCAGCACAGAGAACCTTCCCAAAAGAAGAAGCTGCAACCCTCCTCCCCCATAAAAAAAAATCTGAGAAAGGGGAAAGGCAGTCAGTACAGACCCAATAAGTTACCTTGTTTTTTTGTTTATTTACTAAGTAGTCGAAATTTCTGAAGTTGTATTATAATTACTTGTATTAAATTCAGTTTAAACGACCAAAGTAGTACAAAAAGGTAGAAACGCCAAGTCTGAGCTTTAAGACAAGCCTTGAAGTTCCTGAGAAAATATTGATGAACAATTGTCGTAACAAAATAGAAAAGTAACCCAAGCGCTGTCTGCACTTTTGTCGTAACTACTTCAGCAGCAAAAAAGGGCGGGCTAAAATGTCGTATCCGTTTTTGTTCGACCTTTTGACCTAGTAAATCTCATCCAACAGGACCAAAATTCTACAAAGAAGTTTCCCTTACTAGCAGCTTTAAACTGGCGTTTCATCTGTTTTTCTATTGTAACCTAACCTAAATACCTCCCCCCCCCCCCCAAAAAAAAAAAAAAAAAAAAACTTTAAATACCTTATACGCAATTAAAACCACGCTATACATTGTATTTCTCTATAGCAGTGTCTTGAATCATCCCGTAAAAACGGGTTTTTCGTCGCGTCTGCAGTTTGACATTCCATATACACTAGATAAAAGAGTCCGTTTAATAGAAGAGTACCAAAATATTCATTGTAAAAACATTGGAAGTTCTTGAGATTCACTTTTGAGCATAAGACGGGGAAAACGTGAAAATAACGGCAAGTATGGGTCAATAAAATATGGGTCAGGGTTCTGTAGATTAGCGTATTCATGGACATGTAAACTCCTTCTAGTCAGAATAAAAAAAAAACAAAAAAAAAACAAGACTTCCCCATAAAATTGATTTTTAATATATGGAAACTCATCGATCATCTTAAACCTTCGGACAAAAGCTACTGCTTATTTTTGATAAATACTAAACAGAATTTCGTCTCATTAACAGTCAATTAAATGTTCAGATGCCATAGGCATAATAGGCAAAACAACTGCTTAAAATGAGGTAATCTAACTTCTTGTACGTCTGAAAGCAGCAATCCATTTTGAATATTTGACAAAATCCGTCACTTTTGCCCTCAAACTAAGCAGCTTTGAGCGGTGGATATGATAATGGGATTTTTTTCGCTGTAGACCTAAATACCGTATACTGCTTTGATTAATTCCAATAAACTATATGAAAAAGAGCGAACGAAAAAACGAAAGAACGCAGAATAAAGCAACCCACTTCTGTTGCAACAGTTGCGAATATTTTGTTATGTAAAGATAGAAGGTGAAAAACCTGATTTTTTAAAATAAACCATGATCACTTGGGGGTTTTTGCAGTCTCTACTTCTGACTTTTTATTCTTTTTGAATCGAATGACAACATTATTAACCTGAGATTTCCGAACAGGTAAAAAAAAATGAGCGGGGTTGAACTAAGGACAAATCTTCTCTGGCAAAGAGGCGAAGAGGTATAAGAAATGAGCGGCAAAGAGGCAAATCTTGTCTGCCTCCTCGTCTCGAAAAGCAAAAACCAAAAGTTACCAGTGCTCAAACATTCTTTGAGCTGTAAGGTATTAAACGCTGGCTTAAGGCACGGGAAGAAGCAGAGATAGAGTTTCCCACAAGCCCGTCTGGTCCTCTTTCTCAATCATCAAAAGATTTAATTTTGTCATATTTTGACCCTGCTAATAAAAAGTTTCTATCCTCTCCCTTCCCCGAGAGAAAAAAGGTAGATCCTGGCTTGGAAACTTCTTTATAGAACGAAATTTTTGGAGCTTTTGCTGCTTAAACGGGCTGATATGTTTCGGTTTGGAGCTATTTTATACAACTGCAATTTTTCTCTCTGTAGCTATTCTCTGTTCAAAAGTAAACCATCAATGCATTTTTAACAGGGAAATGGTCCATGCCTTTCAAGTGAGTCGATTTAAAAATCGACTACATGCATTTTTAAAATATAAGGATTTCCAAGATTTTCGAGGAATTAAAACTCCGGTTTCTTATTACTGGCTGTATCCAGGGGGTTTGACCCCCCCCCCCCACGAGATGTTTGCCTGACTCGTAAAAACATAGCAACAATGAATATAAACAAATTTCTTATGCGTTTTTTATTTTGTTTACCCCCCCCCCCCTCTCCAAACAAGTATTTTTGTGAACCCCCTCCCCCTGAAAGAAAAACTGAATACGACCCTCATCCTTAGTAAGAGTCGTTCCTGAGATTTTGCAGATACGCTCTTTTGTCAACCTGGATGCACATAGTTTATTTGATTTATTTCAACGTCCCCTCAACATTCCGCGGAGGTTTCAAATTATAGCCCTTAGCTGTGCCCGAAATACTGTACATGACCCACTTTCATGGTTGCAGCTGTGGTTACAACCTTGAAAGAGCGAACCGCAGCCCATAGTAACTGGAAGTTTCGAAGACGTTTAAAAAAAAGCCATTTAGTGAAGAAGAATTGCTATTTGAATCTGATTCAGGAACGGTCAGTGTTATTTTGACTAATCTTGATAGTAGAACTTTATTGCGAAAACAAATTAATATGAATTTTTAAAAAAAGCCCGAAACCCCCGAAAATAGTGTCGGGCCGAAATGAAGACCACACCGCTATTAGTATGGTCAAAAACCCTGTAGAGGAGAACCACAGTCCCTCATCTTGAATAATGACGAAAATTACTTTTTCGCCTGAGTAGTTGTGATGTCTCCTTTTTTCTATTTTCCCAGGGGGATTGTGCCACACCAGCGGTCCTAGAATGTTGGGAGAAGGCTCATTTGAAAGAAAATTGCCGTGTTTAGTGTCTTCTTTTTAAGTATTAATTAAAAAAAAAAACTGTTTTCACAAAATAAGTTTTTCAAAGAAAAGTAGAGAACTCCATTAAACAAAAAATGAACAAAAATAAAATCAAATAATCTACCAAGCGAGAAACTAACACAAATCAGCATCGATAAATAAATGAAACCCAAAGCGAACAGAAATTACAATAAATAACTGATTCAAACTCAAAACGAGCAGAAATTAACATAAGTTGGGCCCAAGGCCTTTTCCCAAGGCCAAAACAAAATTTGCACTTTACTGAAAAAAATTAATAAATGTTTCTATTTTTATAACTTTAATAAATCAAATAATATTGACATTTTGATTACTAAATTTCAGTATATGTATATTAAACTGGCAATGCACACTCATTTGTATTTTTTCAGTAAAGTGCAAATTTTGTTCTGGCCTTGGGAAGGGGTTTTGAGCCCAACTTATGTTAATTTCTGCTCGTTTTGAGTTTGACTCGGTTATTTATTGTAATTTCTGTTCGTTTTGGGTTTCATTTATTTATCGATGCCGATTTGTGGTTGTTTCACGCTTGGTAGATTATTTCATTTTATTTTTGCTCATTTTTTGTTTAATGGAGCTCTTTACTTTTCTTTAAAAATTTATTTTGTGGGAAAATTTTTTTTGATTAATTTCTGTTCGTTTTATATTGACATAGTCTTTTCAGGGAAAAAGAAAATAATACTTTAAATCTTTTCGTTTTTTTTTTAAGACTTTATAGTTTGGAAAGTGAACTAGAACTTTCAATTTACAATCAAATAAGCCCTCTCTGAAGTTTGTACGAGCATTCGTTCCATAAGAACCAGTTATGCCCCCAGGAGATAACTTACAACGCCTGTCCCCTCACCCTGGGGGTTTTGTCGACAACTGAGTTTTCATTATCTAGCCTTTGAACAATTTTTAACAAAATGGCTGTCTCAAAATTTTTATCGGATGCTTTTGGGGAAAAAGGGAAGTGGGTGGGCTGGTTTCCCTCCAACCTCTTTTGACTCTCAAAAACTGAACTAGAACTTTCAATTTACAATGAAATGAGCCCTCTCTGAAGTTTTTACGAGTATCCCTTCCATAAGAACTATATATTGCCCAAGGACATAACTTACAACTCCTACCCTCGGGCCCTAGGGGGCTGTGTTGACCCTGGAGTTTTCGTTATATGGTCTTTGAACTTTTTTTTTTTAAATGGCTATCTCAAAGTTCATATTAGATGGGTTTGAGGGAAAAAGAGCGTGGATGGAGGGGGAATAGGTGCCCTCCAATCTCTTATGACTCTTAAAAAGTGAAGTAGAACTTTCAGTTTCCTGTCAAATGAGCCTTCTCTGAAGTTTATACCAGTATCCCTTTAATAAGAATCATATATTGCCCCCAGGGCATAACCTATAACCTCTACCCCCGGGCCCTGGGGGTTGTGTTTACACCGGAGTTTTTGTTACATGATCTTTGAATTATTTTTAACAAAATGGCTATCGCCAAATTTTATCGGATGCATTTATTGAAAAGAGTACGTGGTGGGGGGCTGCTTACCCTCCGATATCTTTTGACTCTTAAAAAGCGAACAAGAACTTTCAATTTCCAATCAAATGAACCCTCTCAGAAGTTTATACGAGTATTCCTTTCGTAAGAACCATATATGATCCCAGGTCATAACTTACAACGCCTTCTCCCGGGTCCTTGGGGGTTGTGTCGACACCAGAGTTTTTGTAGTGTAATCATTGAACCATTTTTAAGAAAATGGCTATCTCAAAATTTTTATCGGATGCATTTTGGAAAAAAAAAGTTGTAGGCAGGGGGGGGGGGCTGGTTACCCTCCGATATCGTTTGACTCTTAAAAAGCGAAATAGAACTTTCAATTTCCAGTCAAATGATCCCTCTCTGAACTTTATGCGAGTATTCCTTTCATAAGAACCCTATATGCCCCCAGGGCATAACGTACAACGCCTAACCCTGGGCCCTTGGGAGTTGTGTTGACACCGGAGTTTTTGTTATGTGATGATTGAACTATTTTTAACAAAATAGCTATCTCATAATTTTTATCGGATTCATTTGGGAAAAAAGGTCGTGGGGGGAGCTAGTTGGCCTCCCATCACTTTCGGCTCTTAAAAAAGGCACAAGAATTCTCGATCTCGAATCAAACGAGCCCCCTTTTTAAGTTTATACAACGACCCCTTTTATATGAAGTGCCTCTGGGGAAAAAAAAAAAATAATAAAACATTGGAGCCGTATGGCCTTTACTACAGGCAACGCTATAACGTTACTTCTGATATGTTGGTAATTAGATTTTATTAACTCTTTACTTTCCGCTCTCTCTCTCTTACATTTTCGGCGCCTTTGTTATAATACATTTAAAATTTGTACAGGTCATTCTTTTATAAACAGGTTATCATTCTAGTATACAGGTTAAATTCCTGTCTGTATTACAGAATAAATGATCTTCTGGTTGGTTTTACAGAATATTAATTAAAAAAAAAATCCACTAAATAAGTTTTTCAAAGAAAAGTAAAGAACTCCATTAAACCAAAAATGAGCAAAAATAAAATCAAATATTCTACCAAGCGTGAAACTACCACAAATCAGCATCGATAAATAAATAAAACCCAAAACGAACAGAAATTATAATAAATAACCGAGACAAAATCAAAACGAGCAGAAATTAACATGAGTAGGGCTCAAAACCCCTATGCTTTCCCAAGGCCAGAACATGATTTGCATTTTACTGATAAAATATAAATGTTTTTACTTTTATAACTTTAATGCATCAAATAATATTAACATTTTGATTACTAAATATTAGTATATCCATATTGAACTGACAATGCACATTCATTTGTATTTTTTTTTCAGTAAAGTGCAAATTATATTCTGTCTTTGGGAAGACATAGGGATTTTGAGCCCTTCTCATGTTAATTTTTGCTTGTTTTGAGTTTGACTCGGTTATTTATTGTAATTTCTGTTCGTTTTGGGTTTCATTTATTGATCGATGCTGATTTGTGGTAGTTTAACGCTTGGTAGATTATTTGATTTTATTTTTTGTTCATTTTTGGTTTAATGGAAATCTTTACTTTTCTTTGAAATCCTTATTTTGTGGAAAAAAATTTTTTTAATTAATTTCTGTTCGTTTTGACATAGTCTTTTCAGGGGAAAAGAAAATAATACTTTAAATCTTTTCGCTTTTTTAAGACTTCATAGTTTGGCCGGCTATTTGTATGCTGGAGAAAGCAATTTTTAACAACATACACCCTTTTAAAAATCTGGACAAAAATAGTAGTGTTTAAGTTAGCTTCATACCTCCTCTAGTTAACCTTAAATTGAAAACTTGATACCATTCGCAAGAAAATCTGTTTACTTTCTATGATAGCTTGGATACACTTACGCTATTTTGATTTGGTTGAATTTTAAGAGCAGAAGTAGCCCCGAAAGTTTGAACATAATACCGTCAGTCGTTCTTGGGATACTGCTGAGATACCTTATTATTAGCATTAACATAGTACATTTTGATTTAATCTTAAGGCAACATTTAGTTTTGAAACATAATAAGCAAATGGGAGGGTGTGTGTGGGAGGGGGATTAGTTGCCCTCCAATGACTTTCGACTACTAAAAAGGGTATTAGCCCTTTCTATTTTCAATCGAATAAGCCCTTTTCGAAGTTCCTAAGATAACTCCTTCGATATGAAGTGCCCTGGTCTAAAAAAAAAAAAAAAATAAAAAAATAAAAAAAATAATGTGGGTACAATGTTTTAACATTGTACCCACATCTATCTTTACTATAAAAATGTCAAACCTTCCAATCACTTTCGACTATTAAAAAGGGAACTAGCCCTTTCAATTTCCAATCGATTGAGGCCTTTTTGAATTTCTACGCCAACGCTTTCTGTGAACACCTTATACGCCTCCAGGGCATAAATTACAGCCCTTGCCCTGAGGGCTGTGAGGGGATTGTCATCCTCAAAGACCTAACTTCCAGAACTTTCAACTACGTTAAACAAAATAGCTATATCGAAATTTTGATTGGATGTGTTTGGGGAAACAGTGGGGGTGAGAGGGGCGTTAGTTGCTCTCCAATGACTTTCAATTATTAAAAAAGGCACTAGCACTTTCAATTTCCAATCGAATGAGTCCTTTTGAAGTTTCTACGACAACACTTTCAATAAAACCCTTACATACCCCCAGGTCATAAATTACCATCCTTGCTCTGTGGGCTGTGGGGTGGCATCCTCAAAGACTTAATACTCGATACTTTTAACTACGTTGAACAAAATTGCTATCTCTAAATTTTTATTGGATGTTCTTGGGGAAACGTTTGGGATGAGAGGGAGTTAGTTGCCCTCCAATCACTTCCAACTATTAAAAAGGGTACTATCCCTTTCAATTTCTAATTGAATGAGCTCTTTTTCAAGTTTCTACGACAAAGCTTTCAACAGAAATCTTATTTGTCCCCAGGGCATAACTTACAACCCTTACCCAGAGGGATGTGGGGGGAGTGGCATCCTCAGAGATGTAATTTCCGGACCTTTCAACTACTTTGAACAAAATGGCTATCTAAAAATTTTTGTTGGATGTGTTTGGATAAATGATGGGCGTGGAAGGAGTGTTTGTTGCCTTCCAATCACTTTCGACTATTAAAAAGATCACTAGCCATTTCAATTTCCAATCACATGAACCCTTTTTGAAGTTTCTACGACAACGTTTTCTATAAAAAAAAAAACCTTATATGTTCCCAGGACATAACTTATAACCTTTGCCCTGAGGACTGTGGGGGGGGTTGCCATCCTCAAAGACCTAATTTCCAGAAGTTTCAACTACGTTGAACAAAATGGCTATCTCAGAATTGTGATTGAATGTGTTTGGGGAAAAGGTGGCGTGAAAGGGGGATTTGTTGCCCTCCAATCACTTTCGACTATAAGGGCACTAGCCCTTTGAGCTTCCAATCGAATAAGCCCTTATGAAGATTCTACGACAAAGCATTCTATAAAAACCTTATATACCCCCAGGGCATAACTTACAACCCTTGCCCTGAGGGCTGTGGGGGAGTGTCCTCCTGAAAAACATAATTTCTATCTGGAAATCAACTACGCTGAACAAAATGGCTATCTCAAAATTTTGATTGGATGTGTTTGGGTAAATGGTGGGCGTGGAAGTTACCTTCTAATCACTTTCGACTATTAAAAAGGGCACTAGCCATTCTAATTTCCAATTGAATGAACCCTTTTCCAAGTTTCTACGACAATTCCTTCGATACCAAGTGCCCTGGTCTAAAGGAAAAAAAAATAATACATTGTGCCAACATCGTTCTTTACTTAGGCAGCGTGATTGTGCTTCCTATGATATTGGTCTTGAGAGTCGAATGCAATATAAATTGTGTAAGTTCCGGATTGTATAAAAATTACGCTTGATGGTGGAACATTGGGGTCAGAATAGATTATATTCTGGTCGGTTTACAGAATATGTTGGTCTTACGGGTGTACTTCCAAAAGAATAAATGATGTACTAGTTGGAGTGTATACATGCTATTTTAGTGCCCCATATATGGCGTGCCTCTCGTATGTAAAGATATACACGGTTGGAATAAATGATGTACTGGTCGGAGTGTATACAGGCTATTTTTAATGTCCCATATATGGTGTTCCATTCGAACCTTTAGGGTTATCACTACTACCGTGAGTTTTAACGGAAGGTTATATTTATATACATACTCACAAACTTAAAAACTGGATACTTATCAACCGTAACTTCACTTTCTTGGCATTTAGCTCCCCTCCCTTTACATACAACCCCTTTTAGGGGATTCTATTTACATATAACAAAAAGTAGAGAGAATACTGAAACAAAACGTCACAAAACCAAGACTATGAGACAGCCATTTAGTCCAAAGTATCAAACCCTTAAACAATATATCAGTTTCCATATCATGTTCCCATGCGATGACATGCTTCGTTTTCGAACACTATTAAATAAAAAAAAAAGTTTTTTCAACTAAAAGTAAGGACCAACATTAAAACTAAAAACGAACAGGGATTATTGCGTATATGAGGGGGTTCCCCCCCTAGTCAATACCTCGCTCTTTACGCTAAAGTTCGAATTTTGTTCTAATTCTTTAATAATGACCTCTGAATCACAAAGGTCATTTAGTTAGAATAAATAGCTCTTTTGAAAGTACTATAAAAACTTTAGCGTAAAGAGCCAGGTATTGACAAGGGGTCAAAACCCCTCATTTATGTAATAATTTTTGTTCATTTTAAGTTTTAATGTTGCTCCTTACTTTCAGTTGAAAAAACTTGTTTTTTTATTTATTTTCTGATTGTTTTTTAAATAGTGATAGAAAATCCGACACCCTCTTCATAAGAAATTGCCTTCCCCCATGAAAAATTCCTCCATAGAAAGATCCTACAACATAACCAACTATCCCCAAACAGAAAAAATCCCCCCTGAAAACGTCTGTATACTTCCCAATAACCAATACTATCTGCAAACAATCGACAAAGTTCATAACTTGCATCCCTTCCCCCGGGGACTGTGGGGGTTAATTTTACCTCAAATATATTAGTCATTTGAGTTTTCGACTATGCTCAATCAAATGGTTATCTCCAAATTTTGATCGGGTGTTTTTGGTACAAAATGAGTGTGGGAGGGGGCCTAGTTGCCCTCCAATTTTTGTCACTTAAAAAGGACACCAGAACTTTTAATTTCCGTTCGAATTAGCCCTCTCGCGATATTCTGGGACCAATGGGTTGAAATAATTACCCCTGGTATAAAAAAAAAAAAAAAGCAAAAAAAAAAAAAACGTATCTGGGATCTTTCTTCTGGCAAAAAATACAAAATTCCACGTTTATTGGAGAGGGGGTTAAAACCTCTACAGTAGGATTTTCTAATACGCTGAACCTGGTGGTGTGATTTTCATTAAGATTCTATGACTTTTAGGAGGGTTTCCCCCTTTTTTCGAAAATAAGGCAAAATTTCTTAGGCTCGTAACTATAGAATGGTAAGACTAAACTTAATAAAACTTATATATTTGAAATCAGCATAAAAATTAAATTCTTTTGATGTATCGATTGGTACCAAAATTCCGTTTTTTAGAGATTCGCTTACTATTGAGCCGGGTCGTTCCTTACTTACACGGTTCGTTACCCCGAATTGCTTGAAAAGAAGCAAGTAAAAAAAGGACACATCAGTGCTACCCATACAAAAAAGCGATTGTTGTTCAAGGTTGAGGCTGTAAGCTTCCATATTTCGGGGTTTCGGCAATGATCATTCTAATTAGACTCCGGCGCCGCGCCGGCGGATCGACCGAACGTCGCCGACGAGAGGCCCGGTCGAACGCCGCCGAAGTGTCGTAACGCCGCCGCTGGCAGAGGCGGCGGCGGCGTACTATCCCCGAATGTTTGGGTATTTCCCCGAAAAAAAATTGGTTCCCCAAATCCCCGAAAATCACGCAATCACGGTGCCACCCCTAGCGATTTATCACCAGTGACTTTCCCTACCAAGTATTACTTCGCATACCATAGTTCTTCTCTACTCTCTTGTTCATTAACTTCCGCCCCTTTTGTTAGTGTCCATAAAAACCAAACAGATGCTGTATGTAATCGCAAATATTTCGATATACACAGTTCTAAATATAGTGACAAAGAAAAGTATCGTCCGTATGAGATCAGTTCAAATCATTTTGACTGTAGTTTCCCAATCGCTATTTCTTACATCATTCGTAGTCAAGAATTTTATTTTCAAGTTGCATAGAATTATAGAACGCATTCACTACTATACAGTTTCAGCCTTCAGTTGGATTTTGAAATTGACAGCCGACAGATTGTTTCTACAGCTGAATTGTAAGTTGGCAGAATTTTTTTTTCTTTTGCTGTTTTTAGATAAGATTTTCTTAATGTTTTATACTCAATTGTTGAACGCCAGATAGAAAATACAATCTTCTTTCTGAAAAATTTTTACTCCCCCCCCCCCCAAAAAAAAAACCCGTTCTATTGAGACAAAATTTAGCTATGGACTAAGCTATGTAGGCCTACAAGGTTGAGGAATTAAAGATTGAACCAGAAGTTACCCCAAAAATATGATTCATAAATAAATTATTGCTTATAGGGGGGGGGGGATAGGGGGCTATCATTTTCAAATGACAATACCTCATTTTTTTAAAGCAGGGGTGCCAAAAAGATAATTATTTTTTTCATTTAAAGTGGAGACAGAAGAAAATGGTATCAAATTCTCTAAGAAACCATTGAAATATTCTGATAGACCCAGGGCCCCTCATTAGGACTTGTTCATTGTCTTGGGTATTTTGTGATTTCTTATAGGCTACTGGCCTAATTTGGCTTTTGTGTGTGCTCCCTTTTAATTAGATTCTTTGGATCTTATTGAATGCCACGGCGAATCTATGACTCAGTTTTCCAATAATTTGAGGTATATCTGAATAATTTCTACATTTTTGTTGTTGTCTTTGTACCCCTCTACTCATTCCCTCAATTTTTTTTTCCAAGGAACACTAAGCTGTTTAACGTTATTTTGCGTGTTTGTTTGAACCATATATTAAGTAAATTATTTTTCTAATGAAAGCTGAGACGGTATCCTATCAAGGTGGTATCCAGAGGGGGAGGGGGTAGGGAGGTATTACATTTAAATGATAATATCCCGAATTTTTTTTATTGAAAGCAGGGATCCCAAAAAGTTTTTTTTTTAATTTAAAGCAGAGACGGCATCCTATCAAGGTGGTATCCAGAGTGGGGGGGGGGGTAGTTAGCTATCATATTTAAATAATGATACCTCGATTTTTTTTTTGAAAGCAGGGGTGCCAATAAGTTAATTATTCTTTTTTTTATTTAAAGCGGAGACGGTATCTTATCAAGATGGTATCCAGAGGGGTGGGGTAGTTAGTTTTTATATTTGAGTGATACTACCTTGATTTTTTTTATTGAAAGCAGGGATGCCAAAAAGTTGAAAAATTGACAAAAATTAACAAGATTTTCGCGCGTTATACTTGATACAGCACTTGCATGGTTTTATTGTTCAAAGGGAAAGGGACATATGCGTCCAACCGGTTTTTTTCGCTTATTGATGAAACGGGTTTACTTTGAAAACATTCATTCATAAGTACCAGGCAGATTCACAGGCGCCCTTGGTCCAGTGCCTAAGTTACATTAAAAGGCCAGGTCATAATAAAAGCTTTCAATGTGGGAGGTTCAACGAGGAGTCTTTGACAATTTTATGACCTCAAGGTACTAGATGCTGCAACGTTCTTACGTATCTACAGTAGTTTAAAAAATCCGATCACCCCACAAATGATTACCAAAAATGTACACAAATATAACATTTGGAATACTATAACACTCTTTTCAAAGCTTTGAAGAAAAGCAAAAAAGGCTAAATACCCCTAACTACGCTTGGAAGCTATTTTAAAAAGAAACTCTTTGGAGATTTCCATGGAAACAACCACAGCAGAAGCTTTGAGCCTGGGTGGGGATCAAAGAAGAGTCTTTGAGTATTTTGACCACAGGTGACTTATTGTTGCGACTTTCTTAAACTTGGTAATTTTTGTAAGCATTTGGAAATCAAAGCTTAAACTCAATAACTGACACTAAGTATCCTAACATTTTACTTGGATTAAAAGTGACGAACTAGGATGAAAATCCCAACATCTTCTTGGAGCTACTTCAGTCTGCTTATTATTTAATTTAATTACATTTAAAACGGATGAGCTTTTCATTTTTTACCTAAGAAAATAGCTGGCATTTCATTTTTCTTCATACCGAATAAACCATTAAGTGTTTTTTGTTTCATTGTAATTGAAGTGTTCTCATGTGAAGTGTTCATCATGTATTTTTGAATTTGATAAATTTACTCCTTTTAGATGCAGTTTATAATTTGAATGATATTAGGTATTTATCAGTTTATAATTTGGAATGAATCCCCAAAAGAAAAAATGAATAATATCCAAAAGAGCAGCCAAAAGCAATAAAAATGCAGCAGTTCAGCTTTAGCCTACATGACATATATTCTATAAAGGAGCCAAAAAAAACTTTTAAATATATATTTTTTTTAGTTGTTATTAAAAACCAGTTTTTAATACAAGAAGGCCTTTTAAGAATTCAAAAGAGCAAAAAAAAACAATCAATATCAAAGTCGCCCATTTCAACTGTTTTAAAGGTGATAAAATAGATATAGGCAAAGAGCATTATGAAAAAATTAAGCTTCTAAGTTCAAAGTTATATTCAAAGTTTTTACCCAGATAACTGACGAATTTTGTGATACGGTATTGAAGTTTTGTATGCAGTAACGCTCGATGAAAAAACTACTAATTTTGGTAATTATTTATGTTAAGGATACATAGCTAATAGATACTTCAACTACTCGTATTATGCAAGGGTTCTGAAACACCACAGCCATTTCGTTTCTACCACTTTCCTACTTCTCTTGATGGATAACCAAGAAGACCAAGAAGTTTCAAGCCAGCGACTTGTGAATTTTTGAACTCATGAATAGGCTCGAATCTGTTGTAAATTTAAGCTGTGATTTGAGAAAGACTGATGAAAACAATAATGTTTGCAGTCAACATTGATCAGTTACCGTTCCTGCCTTAGCGACAAATAACAATTTTTTTTCCCTAGGCAATTTTTTTCTTGTCAAACGCGTTTTTAAGTTTAGGTTATTACGGGCCGTGGTTTGTTCTTCACTTGGTTGCAGCTGTCGCTGTAACCTATCCCTGATGTCGATATGTAGTCTGCAATTCCATTATTTTTATAATCAAATTAAAAACAGACGACAATAACATTTATAAATCAATTGTTTTCGCTTGTTTGAGAGTTAAGAGCTACATTAAAACTAAAAACGCATACAAAGTAACCTGAATATAAGAGGGCTGACATCGCCGCAGCCTCCCCCGCTATCTTTATAGCCCTGCTTGACTTTTCATTCATTGTAAACTAAACATAGCTGGTTGGTAATTGTAAATGCAAATGGTCAAGTTCTGACAAGAAGGGAAAAAATCACTTCCGGTAATTCTGATAGTCATAAATATAATATAGGATAATTTCCGGAGGCCGGGTGTAGTTGCTTGAGATGTGGGGAAAATGATTATGGGTTGGGCCATTTCCTCCTCCGGTGTAAGCAACTATCTCATTTAAGGGGATTAATTACCCAGGAGGGGGAAGATAGGCTGCTTTGTGAGTTAATGAGGTCTAGGACTCCCCGTTATATTGTGGCAGTAGGAAATTTTGTATTGATGGGAAGGATGTCAAATGAAGTGTAATTTTTCTTTAGTATGTCTTTTTGTATATGGCTTTAGTTGGCTTTTAAATACAGATTATTATTATTATTATTATTATAGTGCAACAGAATATTCAGATTTTCTATCAGTGTATCATCATAATGTTAGTCTGTATTTTAGAAGACTCCAAATGAACAAAAAGTAACGAAATTACAAAAAAAAATAGAATAAACAAAAAGAACGGGTATGACTTAGTTTATAATAAATCTTTGAAATAAAGTTCCATATTTCTCAGGGGGTGAAGATGTTCACTGGGCCAATACACATGAATTCATCCTGAGCTGGGACCTAGTTCGAAACAAGTAAGTTATTTCAAAGGCATAGAGAATGATGGGGAAAATTGTTAAATTCTCGAGTTTTCAGAGATGATCTGATATATGCCTAATTTTGGAGTAAATTACTTAGGTATTACGGGTTCAGATCTCTCGGGGATTTCCTAAATTCAGCTTTCTTTAGGGAGGTATGACGATTCCAATCATATTCCTTCCAAAATACCATACCCGTCTTAGAATAATGCTGATCTATTGGCTGACAAAAAAGCAAAGACACATTTGTTTCTAAACTGTTATATAGTCATCATATCTTATTTTATTTCATTAGCATTAATCAAACTTGACTTTTTAGAAAGGCCCATATAAAGGGATTGTACCGTTTTTTTTGTAAAAAAAAAAACGAAAAAATAGGAAAACAATCCTGGATACTGCCCTGATGACATGACTACGAGTTCCTACCCGAATTCGGAAAGTTCTGCTTCAGAATGTGGAAAAGGTTCAAAAGAACGCAAAATTAAACGACGAAATTAACACAATAGACCTGACCCAATTCTCAGCCTAGTAACAATTAACATGGATGGTAAAGTTGGTCAGTTACATAAAATTACAGCCAGTCGGCTAATAAATCAATTTATTTTTACAACAGTTGCAACCGTGGTCTATTAGATTCAAAACAAAGTAATCTCAAGAGGCCGACAGGGATGTTTTATGGGGCCTTTATCTTCAAATGTGAACGGTTACCGTTTATGGCTGACACAGTGTCATCTCGTAACACCCTGCCTGGTACGAATACATCCCTTGGAATCGTAAAATGGAGATTTAGACTGCCTCTATTTCCATATCCTCCGAGACAGCATTATAAACATTCTTTGCCTAAGTATTATTGAATTATTCAGCTAACAGAATTTTTAACGACTAAGTTATATGTGGTCTATACCACAGTAATTTACTACATAAAGTTTCACTTTGAGTTGAATTTATAATAATAAACATTATCAAATAAATATTTCGGGCTCATCCAATACAAGAGCCGTTCCTGGGGTTGGTGGTGCCAGGAGAAAAATTAATTGCAGCGCCCCTCGCGACTCGAATATAAGCAAAAACGCCGAATCAAAGTAAAAAATTTGACCGAAGTGGGCAACCCTCCCACCGAAGCCCCCAGCCCCAGTACCCGGGGCAGCTCCCCCAGTTGTCCCGCCCCCTTTGAACGGCTCTGCCCAAAACCACCGATTGAACATCAGGTGAATGCAAAACGAGCAATGAACCTACCTACATTGAAAGAAACTAAATGACCTGCTGCAGTGGTGTAGCTAGATTTTGGGTACAATCTACATCTATCAGCGTTTGTAGTCTGATGGGCAATTTTAAGAAATAACAAAAATCCTGAAGTTGCGCTTTCAAATTCAGCTTGACATGTAATCCTTAAAAGTATGCTGTAAATGCAGTTTAGAATGGGTAGCCAATTTTAATTTCTGAGGCCTAGCGAATATTTCCAGTTGATTTCTTCCACGTATTGACAGGTATCCCATGAAGTCTTTTGTTCAAAAAGAAGGGGTCCAATGCTCTCAACACAAAAGCTGTTTACGAATTTCTCTCAAACTCCTCTTGCTTTAAGCAAGGGGATTCCCACGATATGATATTACTGACGAATTGATCGGCTTCTGAAAAAAAAGAGGAAAAACAGATTATGTTAATAGAACTGATTATTTCAGCCTGAGAAGTGCGCTTATTTTTTACCTACAAAAGAATGGAGCCACATTTTAATCAAACCCTTTAAACATGACTAGACTATCTTATAAGAGTGCTCCACATTTCGTGAGTGTTCTTGGTCCACATGTGCTCTTGGTTTCACTATCCCACTTATATATTTGCTTTCAAAATACAAGGGTTTCGTTCGAGGAAATTAATTTTCTCATGTAATGTTGATTAATGGTCAAAAGAGGCCCTGACCATTCAATTTAGTTGGCCATGGAGCATGCTTCACAAATACCAAAAATTAGACCCATGTTATTATGAATGCCTTAAATATGAACCACGTTTAGACCTAAGGTTCCTAATCAATGACCTGGGTTCAACTAGTAGGGAATTCCTAGTATTTTGATTATAACATAGATTTTACTTTTGAGAATGAAGCTTAAACACAGAAAGAGGCGTGTATGAATGGGACTTGGGACAGTGTCCCTTTAAAACCCTAAAAATTTGTACAATATTTTGTCATATTTTTTTGTATAATTTGCTTATTTTTCAAATTTGGTCCCTCAATCCCCAAAACTTATTTGCCCTACAAAATAAATCTCTTATGTATGTGCCTGCGTACAATAATTCGTAGTTCAATTTCAGGCCTTGATCTAGTGTATACTCGTTTGAAGACGCATCTAAAAGAAAGATTAGAGCTAAATCTAACAAATCATCTTAAGAAAGGTTACCAGCAAATGATAGTAAGCCTGATTATACCCAAATATAAACAGGAAAGGTCTTTTTAAATTAGACACAATTTTTCCCGACTGAAAAAACGAATTCTTCAGCTGAATCCTAATTAGATTAAACAAAAAAACTAAGTTTTTTCTCCTGAAAGTAAGAAGCAGCATTAAAACTTAAGCGAACAGAAGTTATTCTGTTTATGGGGAAATACCTCTCCTCAACCCCTCTCTTCATGCTAAAGTTTTTTAAGAACTTTAAAAAAAGGTCTTGATTCTAGTTAGACATCCCTTGTGTTTTAGGAATCATTATTAAGGAATTGAGACAAAAAATCGTCTCTAGTGTAAAGAGTGGGGTATTGAGGAGGGGGCAGCCCCCTTATATACAGAATAACTTCTGTTCGTTTTAAGTTTTAATGTTGCTGCTTAGTTTCAGTAGAATTTTTTTTTTATTTAATTTCGGATCGGTTTTCAGATAATCACAGGAAATCCGACCCCTCCCTTGGAAAATCTTCCCAACGAAAAATTCATCCATAAAAACTTCCTCCCACATAGAATTCTTCCGCTGGAAAATTACCCCCGGACAATTCCATCCTCGCTGCGGATCCCCCGCACCCCTCAGTAAGTTTCTTGCTTAGGATTCCACCTGGAAATACTCCTTAGCATGCTTTCATTTGAAGAAAGACTTACTTTCATTTAATTTCTGACCATTTTTAAGGTCATAGGGAAATAGCCACTGTGTGGAGAATACTTCCCGGAAATCCCCCCCCCCCAATGAAAAGTTTCTCCCGAAGAATATGTCCCATGGTCAATTTTTTTCTGGTAATAATTCAGCAACGGAGAATTTCTCCAGTGGAAAATCCCTCCACGTAAAAATACCCCTGAAAATTCCAACTCCGCTGAAAATTTTCCCCGGATAATCTCCCTAAAGCATCTCAACATGTAAAATGGGATCACCAACGAGAAAGTAAGTAGGGGGAGTGGTATTACCACTGGGCTAACAACAGTGCCAACAAGATCACATGCGTCTTTCTAGGCCAATCAATGGTTAGAATACTGGGCTAACACGGTGACATCATCAGACTTCTGAGAATTTCAAAATTGGTTTTGCGCAATAGCTCCAAGAGGTTTTAGCAAGCACAGCTAATATAAGGAAGGATTTTCAGTAAAGTTTATATTAGTGTGAGAATATAATTCAAGGAGTGAGAACAGTTTGACTTTACTTGTTTATTTATTGGACAAGATGTATATTTGCAATAATGAGTGGAATGTTTACACTATTAGAAGTTGATAGTGGAGCTGGTAGCAGCAGCAATGATACAAGAGCACCAAACATTGCGGTAGAAATTAAAAGAGGATCACGGCTTTGTTTTGAATGGGATGAAGTATATGCAAGATATGTGTTATCATTGAGTAAATTTAAATTGGAGGACCAATTATGCTTAGCTGCAAAAGTTGATATAGCACATGTGAATAGACTTAAAAGTACTTTAAATGCAATAGTGAAGTATATAGAGGACAATAAGTTATATCGGTAATTGTATATATGTAATATATTTTTGTTGTAATTATGATCACGCACAATAAAATTGTTTCGAAATCAAAATGTTCCCTTTCTTTTTGTTACATTTTTTTTAGGTTATCGAATATTCTTGAAGTAGAACGAATCGTGGTTAGTCTAGAGTCTGCAGTGAGAGTGTTAGGATTGAAAAATGAATAAATTTGAGAAAGAGAGAATTAAGTCGAACCTTGTGATTATGGAAAAACTTTGATTCTAGATGACGATTTTCTCAAGTTATCTCTTCAACGGAAGATATTTTGTCAGGAAACAATTGACAATATAATGAAAACTGATTCTCCCCCATTGGACTATTATATGAAGCTTTTACGACGTGACTCAAATGCCTTTACTCAATTTATTGATATGTTAATTGAAACAAAGGAGAATAATATCGTGGATATGCTTTTGAAAACATTGGCATAGATTCTATGTAGATGACTCTCTCTCTCTCTTCGAAACAGGTTATGTAATATCACAGAGTTACTCCTCTCTCTCTCTCCCCCCTTTCCCCCCTCTGAATTTATCGAACATGGATCAGTTTTTTTAGCTGTGATAAGAGTTGACATCGGAAACCAAAAAAAAAATGTTCTATACATGTCCACTCTTGGCAGTTGGTAATCATGTGAGAACTGTACAATTATTGATGATTATAATGAAAAGTGCAAATTATGCAATCCCTGTAAATTACATAGAGGACATGCAGTACAAATTAAAGGCTGTAATTCGTATCTTGAAGAGATTTGTGACTCTCACCCTAGAGGGCAACTATTTTCCAATTGTCACTATGACAAATGTGATCAATGGGAGAAAACTTATCCTGGTATGATTGGAAAGACCCCTAAACGAGATTTTAGTTTATTTCTATGAGATTGGTATCGTCGTGGTTTTAAATTATTTTGGGAGAAAGAATCAGGACTACGATTCAACTGTTGGGGTAACAAGACAATTTGGTTTCTACGTCATCGTTGTGACGACACTATGACACTGCCTATTATGACTATAAACCAAGTGATTTTTGTTTGGCAGTTACCGAATGTGATTCACCACTTGAAAACACTGTGTGTGATATTGCTTCAAATAGACAAATTTTAACACGTGAATTTCACAATATGAGTGCAAATAGTTTCTTTGACTATACAAGGAGATATTACAAGAGTGAAGGTGCATTGTACTGTAGAAAATGTGACCCTGACTTTGCAGCTAATCAAGATCAATATACAGTGATTTCAAATGATCTACCAGCATTAGCGGTTCTCGACAGTTGCCTATACACTGAAGAAGAAATCTAAAGTGAAGAATAAAGTTATTGTTGTTGTGTATATACATTTCTTTATTAATAAACAAATTCACATACATTTTTTAAGCACTTTACTCATAGGGCACTAAAATCAATATTATACAGGTCTGAGAGGATATTTTCAACCATAAAGTTGTTCACACGTGAATTTTCAACATAAATGTTGAGAAACTGCTTGTAAGTATAGCCGCGACATCTAAACACGAAATATAGTAGCCCATGAAAACCGCAACTTTTAGTCGTCAGATCTTGCACTCTCTTCCGATTTTGAATAATAGTTTTCACACTGTTTTCAATATAGTTGTTGATGTGTGGAGTGTAAAATGTGTAGGGTAGGCCGAGAGGATCAAAAAATTAAATCGTCTTCATTGTTTGAAAGATGCACAACCAGTGATCGGTATTCACGGTCAATGGGCTATTATTAAAAATAATTAGAGTATTGTTGACCCTCTGAATTCATACAATATAGTCTGAGAGCAGACAATAGGATCTACAGTTAGATATGTAGGGGTCCATATTAAATACACTGATTATTTGACATGTGTTCATGGTGCAAGGTCTAGTAGAACACTGCCTTCGGAAGTGATTTCCCAATAGGCTTCAAATTGATTTAACGAGATTAGCGCGATACTCTCAGGTAAAGGGTCAGCAAATGTACGCTCTAAACTCACACTCCCCGTTCGTACTTTACTCATATCCTGGGTGTCAGACAGGTCTAGTACAATGATACCATGTGTTTTAGCGAATATTTCTTCGGTTATACCATTTTCCAATAGTTGTGAATCATGATCTAGGGTTTGCATTGTCAACTCATGCAATGTCCTATAGGATTTATCAAAAGATAGATTGTAAAGTGGGATTCCATTTACTTTGTAGACAAAAGATGAAATTCCAAACATATCAAATTTATGTGGGCATTCAGTCCTCGAACCTATTGCGCTAGCGCTTTTTACAAATGCCAATGCTAATTTTGATGGAATTTCACCACTGATAAAGGATGAGTCAGTGAAGGTACGTGAGCCTGTGGCAATATGACGGTGATTGGTGATTGTATGAGGAACGAGTAGTTTAATATTATTTCCACTGGCTTTCAGTTTTTCCACTGCCAAATCAACAGAACTCATAATCTGCTGCTTTCGTACTTGTAGTATTGCCGAGGTAAGAGAGAGAGTTGCATCAGGATTGGCAGAAAGTTCCTTTTGTAAAATGAGATTGGATGGAGCAAGCGTCAATTTTATTTCCACTTTAATATTTGGTGGTAGCCATTGGGGTATATTAGATATCCCATGATATATTTTTCCAACTAGATGTAATTCACTAGTTGTAGCATTTTTAAGTGCATCTGTACTATTAGCATTTGTAATATATTAATATTCATTGGAGGTGACTCTCAATTCCTTGTATGACTTCGGTGTCATCAACATGAACTGCATATAGCTTGTATAATTTGAAAGATTGTTGCTTGTGCTCACCAAAGTGCCATTTATGTAGTCACTGATTTGACGAAATAAATTATGTAATATACAATTTTCATAGGATATTCCATCAGTACGAATTGGCATTCCATTGTTGGATTTCTTGACTATCATATGTAAGTCTATAAATGTCGAAGACATGTCCATAAAGTAGTCTTCATTGGAATAAATTTGAAAGTGGATATTATCGGATAGGGGTTATTGTGGATAAACTTGTTCATAGTATCCATGTTTTACACTCAAATTAACATTTTCTGCATTGAATAGATTTAAAGATGAAGTGATTGAAGGTTGAGAATCCCTATCCGGTAGATATACCATTGTTCAGTCTATGAAAAGAAATCCAGTTTGGATCTAACAATTCTCTTCCTGAGACTTCTTCTGTTTATTGTACGTATCGTCTTTTTCCTTCTTTTCTTTGACAGGGGTGATGTTTTTCGTTTCTGACCTGAGTAGAGACTGATGAGTTGTGCACTGTTTCTCGACCTTTTCAACCTTTTCCATTATGTTGAGATTTCATTTGCTCCCCAAGGGTTCGCACACTGGACCTAAGATTCTCCGAAGCACTTTGGTTTTAAAATCCTTGCCAGAGCTCCAATCGTATAGTGTAGAGGATGCAAAATCTGTCGCAGCCGGTACAATATATTTTTTAGCCTGAGGTAGTGCAGATCGAAACAGCTTAGCAAACCAACTGCCAAGACCATAGCCAGACATTGATGAACGACCTTTGTAATAGTCCATTCCATTGCCCATTTGTGTTGGACCAAGAGTATTAACATAGCAGTCAATATCAGGACAAATGAATACCACTTTTCTATTAGACATCTTGTTTTTGAACACCGACAACGATGGGTCTAAAATGACAGGTAATCAAAGCCAAACCTTTTGATATTGCTAGGGGATCACCTAATTCTGTTCTTAGTGTTAACTGACAGAGTTCCAAATAGGAAGTCTTTACGGGGATATACTGAAGGTGCTTTATATTGTAATGATGAATATGATCTTGATTGGTTTTTCGTTCAATAACTCGTAGGAGGGGAACATTGCTATTGTAAACTCTGGATGTTTCAACTAATGAAGCATAAAGAAACATACAAGTGTCCGTGGAGAAGGCAGGCGGGTAGTCAGCAAAAATAACATTAGTGTTTCCGGCACTTTTACCATTGATTATATTAAGTTTAAAGCCAAGAACATCTTTTAGATTATCACTGAGAATAACCTTTTCAGTGACAATGGGGAACTAATGTAGATCTTGCCCTCTTCCTTTGAGTAGTTGAAATGAAAGGCTCCTTTTTAATGAGCGGAAATTCTTTTATTGATAGAACGACATAAATCATTCATACAACCGAGTTCCTCGTATGGTAATTCAACATATGGATAATCCAACCAATTGATCTTTTGAATTTTATGTTGTTCGCTAACGGGTGGTGGTCAATCATAGGGTCTAATTTTTATATCATATATGCGATCTTTTCTCAGGATATCCTAGGTATTTTTTAGAATACAGTTGACAAGAGCCACTTTATACGCGCCCTCGAATTTCATAGTGGGGGAAAGTTTCGTCCAAAAATCACTTGTTTTATTCAAATCATTGTAGAGAGGGTCAGATACATTGGACATGAATGTCACATAGAAATAATTGGGCATTGTTAGTGTTTTCAACTGCAACTCAAGAATCAAAATGAGAGTTTTATCCTAGCCAACGAACAAGCAACTGTCTCTTGTCCCTGCAAGTACTGCTCTTTAATATCTTTTCAATTTGATAAAATTTCACTACTGTTTCTAACTTTTTGTAGTTAATATTCATAAAAACCGCCGAGGATCTCATCATCTTTGGTGTCTCGCAGACGATATGTCGTGGGTTCGGTGTCTAGGATTTTGGACACTTTAAAAAGTTCAGTGGACCATAAATAATTCCCTTTTTCAAAAATATTGCTGGTTCTATTCATTCGAACAGTATCGCCAACATTGAATTTTTTCTTCACAATTTTTTTTTCACTGGAATATTGCTTAAGAAAAATGTCAAATGTATTTTCACTAAAATGAACCTCCTGAGGGCTAGCATAGGACCGAGATCAATGAGGTCGTTGGTTATATATTTGCATGATTTTATCTAAATCATGAATAAAAGCAACAGTATTTTTCAGTGTACAATATCTCGAAACTAATAGACGAATAGTTCTTATCAATCGTTCAGCCAATACTGCAGCCTTTATCGGACTGTGATTATGAGAGAGCTTTGTATTATATTTCAATAGAACCTTTTGCACATGTGGATTAACAAATTCGCTACCGCGATCACTTTGAATTCTTCTATGCAGCCAATGTCACCGTTATCGGACTGTGACTATGATAGAGCTTTGTATTATATTTCAATAGAACCTTTTGCACATGTGGATTAACAAATTCGCTACCACGGTCACTTTGAATTTTTCTATAGTTATCTTGTTCAAGAATACTTTCTAAGGCCTGAGACACTTCAACACCAGTCTTTGTTCGCAATGGAATGGCATATGTATAGCGACTAAAGACACTGATTGCCAATAGAATATATTTTATGGTGTATTGTGGCGTCTTTGAATCTCATCTAGAGTTAAAAGATCTACTTTCATTATATGAAAAGGGAAAAGGCTTTAGTTTGTAGATATTGTTTGCCATGAAGCGTGCGATTCCGATGTAGAGTGTAACTCAGTTCAGTTTCTAGATAGTCAATTGCATTTTTTAAAGTGCTGATGCTGCTGTTGCCAACGTTGTCAGAGGCAACTTTAGAAAGGGTTGTGGGAGAACTTAGACTTCCTACCTCGCCAATATCTTCATAGACATGTTTTAAAGCTTCATCCATTTTGAACGCAAACACGTAGTGTAATGCCCACTACCCTTTTGCACACTGGAGGGCGATGCTTGTGACGGTGAGTTGATATCAATACGTCTTCGCTTTTGTCTAGTCATCATCATCGTTGTCGGTTTTATCAAATCATTTCTGTCAATATCATTGACGGTGGGTCTCTCAGGATATGGTCTATGTTTGTCCACACGACGAAGTGGGTCTCGAAGTAAAACTATCTTTTTGTCATCGGCAATATTTTCATCATCAATGAATTTGCTTATGTTGAAGTCAAATTGTTCAATTGGTGAAAGGACTAGTTCTATTGGAGTCAATTTGTAGGGTTTAGCCATTTATAGAAAATTATTTACAAGTCCTGCGATTATTGGCAGTAAAGGTGTAAAAAAGCTACCGCCCGCTTGAAGGAGACGTTTTCTTTTAAAAGATTTTCCTTTGTTTCTGCAAGCCGAGGCACTTACAGTGGAACGATGTAGCTTTGTCTGTTTTATAACACCTTTTGGCAAATGTACATTGCCCTCAGTTAAATTTAAACAAAGTTCAGATATTGATTAATAAATTCTTTGTCAACACCATGTTTAAGTATGGCCCTCCTGAGTTGTGGTTTTGAAGTGCTTAGAACGGAAAATAAGTGTCCATTTTCGTGTAGTTTTTTCAGTGTCATGATGGCAACTAATAGTCCTTTCTACTGTTCACCGGAAAATATACAGTAATTTCTTTGTCGAAAATATCCGTAACAACAAGCAAATCCTCGGATGTATTCTGATTAAGATCCAACACAATGTACCCGTAGGGCTTATTTTCACCTGACTGTAAGCTGAAAGTAGAAATTCGGGGGCACCGGGATACATTTGCTTATTGAGCGTTATTAGAGAACTTGAATCACCAACAACTCTATAGATAATATAGACAATGCAGTTCAAAGCAAGGGTCCTCATACACTTGCTCTGATGAAACGGATTGTTTAGAATTATGTTTATGGGAATTGGCTAATGATGAGAGAGAACAGGAAACTATTGTAGCAATTTCTATGAGAATTGTTTTATGGATTCAGCTAAATCATCAATAATCAGCCAGGAGTTTGGCTTAATTCTATTCAAAACGTCAAGTCCTCGTATGAATTGTGTTGGCATAGATATAGCAGCAACAATAGCTTTTATTTGGCCCTATGATTCTTGCCAAATACTATAGCAATAGTAAATTTTCTTTGGTTTTTCCAAAAACATTTTATTACAATTTTTAATTATTATAGCTAAAAGTCTCGCTTTGCCTGACATTGACGGCAAATGAAATTGCCTGAAATTGATACATACTGCTGTTGATAGCAGTTGGACTACAAATAACTGTAAACTATACTTGTCTAATGAATAAATAATAATAATTTTCCCTTTGACCAGCATCTACCTAGTACTATATTCAATAGCAACAACAACAAAAACATATCTTTTCTTTTATTAACAACACTTTTTGTACAACAACAACAATAGCAAAAGAACAATTTAATATTTTTCATTTATTGACAACAATAACAAGAACAATATGTATTTAAAATAATGCATACAGCAAGAACAGCAAGAGCAGCACAGTAAAACATATTTGTAGACTAAGAGAAAACACTATTTACAATATTTAAAAGATGAGAATCCCCACCAAGTGGACGGGCCAGGACCCCCCCCCCACCCACCTATCCGAGGCCGAAGGCCGGGACCCTCCTCCGGGTCTGAAGGCGGGGACCCCCCTCCCCCGGGTTGGGCCGGAAAGCACAGCCCGCTGCGGCGGAAATAAACACTGTATACAATCATAGCAGCAGTAAAAGTTAAATGATGTTGACGATGATGATGGCAACGGAAATAGAATGTAGTTTATATGAGAAATTACCCACCCACCAAGTACTATTTTATTTTAACTTAAGTTAATTTATCCAGACCGAGTTGTTTTCGATTGTCCATACATTCAACTCGATCTGAAATACAGTAGTGACCATGGGGGTGTTCTTTAACACCATCCTCGAGTAAATAGACCTTGTCGGATATGCAATAAATGGCATTTGTTTCCACTCTAACAGTATAAATTTTAAATTGTAAGAGCGAATTGCCATTACTTTTGCTCTTGGCACAAAACTACTCTCCACACAGTTTCCGTAGACACTCATGTTGAAATTATTTTTTACAAAGTGTGCGGGCACCCCTTTGCATGCTTGTTTTACATCCTTATCGCGTGTTTTCACACAGTATACTTTTGGACCGGGGAGTACCCCATTGGATATTAAATTGCTACCCGTCTCAGATTTTAACAATAATAATTAATTGGGAGCCTCACGTTTCACCCACTTGGGGTAGATGCTCTTATTCCAATTCATGTAATCCTTTCGTGAGCTGATGTGAGCGCCATTTTCCAAATCTTTCAATAAATTCTCGGTTTCAACTCTTAAGAATAGAGAATCTGTGTATCCATAGTATACTTGAACTTCCCCCTCCCTTTGTCATTGTACCTTACCCACATTGTAAAGGAATGATAACATGAGTATCTTGGAAATTTCCAGTACTGAACTCCCTCCCGCAATACTCTTATTCAGAATGACATTTCTCTTTTTTCTGTGTAGGAGAACCATATTTGAGTCTATGACAGTGAATGTTGTGAAGTTGGGATCGGCGATGATTCGAGCACATTCTCGGGGGCAGGTTACGGCAGGTTAATAAACGTTTTCAAGTAGGGTTTCTGATCGAATTGCTGGGCTCTGTGTATCTTTGTAACCCTGAAACCATTGGTCACCATCCATCACAATAGCAGATCGTGAACAACAATATTCTGTTTCGGGTCCAGATCTGCAATTAGTTTCTGCTTAGAGGGGGCCAATGCATGCCCATATCCTTGACCAAAGACAGACTGTGTGGACTTAAAGAGTCCTTGGTCACCGGTCTATGTACACACAGAAAAACAAAATCTTTGACAGAATCGTGGAGCTCGATTAATATGTGACCGTCAATTTCAAATAACCATCCTTGGGGACCATTTTCTTCGACAGTTTGAATGTCGGGGAAATCTAGGGCACAAGGATTTTCAAACCATTTGTAATTTCCACACGGTAAACTATAGTGAGACATTGCCGACGGGTATAGTGAGTTCATGACCAGAAAAACAACATACATCAAAAGAGTTCTGCCCACTTGGATCAGTTGTTAAGACGCGATCCCCGTGAAAAACATATCATCCCCTCATCGATCTTTCTACAAATAAGTGTTGATCCACATCGGTGATCAAACCTATTTCCTCGCTACTGATTTTTAGAATTAAGTACATCGCGAGGTGTGGTATTGAAAAATAATAGCCAATGTCTAGGCCGAATGCTGAATATATTTGGTCTGTGTTCTTGCAGACAATATCTAAAAGAGTTAACACATCGCTTGCGAAGTAAATTCTACAATAGTCCAAACCATTTTTACAGCCTCCCTTAGCCCATACACTCTTAGCAAATTCGTAGTCTTTGGCAGTACATTCACTATCGGTAAGTGAATTATAGAATGCTTCAATGGGGGGGGGGGGTTTGTCCTCACTTAACCTCCCGCCAGAGTTGTAATAATCATGTGCATGTGTGACTTTACAAGTCAGCAAGTCATATATTTCATTGTCGGGAAAGCGTTGTTTAAGCAGAGGGAAAATATCAAAATTGTCACTTTTCTGCAATTGAATTAGCTGGCTGAGAGCTATGAGGAAAAAGTATAAGAATCTAAAAATCGGATTTTATTCCAACACGTATGCCCATTATCCACAGTTTTCCATTTGAATTCTAAAAGCACCAACTTCTCAGCTGATTTGGGTATAATATTATGGTAAATGAGTTATCTACCCATGGGCTATCTGCAACCCCCTCCCTGTGGATACAGGCCAAAGCTGGTAAAATAAATTTCAAATCGTAATTTGAATTGTGAACAAAAACTGGTATAAAGAACTAATGACTCACATTCACATTGCACGATTGATGTGCTACGCCACGAATATTACTACCCCCTGATAATATTTCCTGCCAAAATTGATCATGGTTTCGGACTTTCCCCTCCCCCCCCCCCTTAGTCTTTTTCCCCTAGTCCCTTTCCCCTTAGTCCCCTCTTCAAATTCCCCCTTACATACCCAACATATTTTCCTATTTTTAATAGCCAGGCGATCCTTTGCCGATAGAATCATCGGGTAATGGGTATGTCTCAAGTGGGAAATTACCCCATGTGCTGTAATAATTAATTTAGCCAATGCTTTGATCATGCAATCTTTCTCGTCCAATATCTCAACTATTTCTAAGAGACGCATAGTGTTACTGGTGTCTCCTTGCGCATGGGCATAAGAAACTGCAATAGCTTGATGTTCTTTGATACGATTTGGATATTGGGGGTTGTTCATATCTCTGAGTTTGGCATCAAAGTCTAAACTTGTTTTATCACTTTGCATCAATGTAATCTGGAAATTTCTAAATCGTAAAATTGACTGGTCACCACCAAGTGTCTCTACCGATTGATAGCCATGTCTTTTGCAGTGTAGCATCCTATTTTGTAGCTTTAAATCGCTACGAAATCTAGACAAACAAATTGGGTAATAGTAACATACCCCCAATTTCTTAACCCCTCCTAAAACTCTACTAATATCCGTTATTGAATTGAAATGGCCAATTGAAGTAGGTTAACTAGGTGGTGTGTACAACAGCCAAACCCTATGCTTCACAGATTCAATCGACGGGGCCCTTACTGGAAATAAATAATTTCTGAGACCACACTGGCTAATCATGATAAACAAAAAATCGCGAAGAAAGGAAACGAGGACAATTAACAGCCAGTGAAAAAATTGAAAAATTATGCAAATATTTCGGTCAAGACCTCCGCTTGACCGTCCTCAGTGCAGAATAAAACTGATAAAAATATAAAAACCAAACCTTAAAATAAAAACACGAAACTAAAATTGGACGACCCTTTCCTAGTAACGGTGAAAGGGTAACTGAATAAAAAACACAAGTCTAAATGGCATTTTAGAATTTCATTTTGCGTAAAGCACTTTTAAAGGCTGATCGCTTTCCAGTTGGATTGTTATCGGAGACTCTATTCGATTGCACAATATAACTTTGTGGATGTATGTAAAAACGATCAGAATTAATAATTTTGTCATAAATGGGACTTAGAAAAATTTCTCCAGTGTCTCTATTGAGAGCTACCTTTTCGTGAATGTGCTTTTTTATTTCAACTGCCTCCCTGAAAACTTGCGTGAGACCTTTAACGGGGGCAACGATAGAGGCCTCGTCAAACAAAATGAAATGGTGTGGATTCTCGTACACATGTTGCGCCAAGGCGGAATCAAAAAGCTCAGGCCTTTGGCGTAACCTCATTGCCTTGTCAATTGAGGACTTGTGCTCAGATAACCTCTCCCCCAATTGCTGTTGGGTTCTACCAACATAAAAACAGCCAAAAGAACAAGGAATTCTATAAACACCACTACCCAGAATGGGGCTGGTTTTATCTTTGCCGTTGTTAAAAAAGTTCTGTGTAATATTTGAATTTTTAAAGGCGACGCTAAGTTTATGTTTTTTAAGGATTCTTTTCAATTTGTCACTCAATTTAGGAATGTAGGGTAGAACAGTGAAAAGTTTCTTATCATCCACCAATGGGACGGTCTCTGTTGGGGCTTGTGGACCTGATGCCCTCCCCTCTGCCTTTTTTCGTCTTCTGTCTATAATGGTCTCAAGTAATTTTATAGGGTAGCCATTGCAAAATAAAATGTCCTTAATATAGTTCAATTCTGAGTCTATGCGAGAATCCACACCATTTCATTTTGTTTGACGAGGCCTCTATCGTTGCCCCCGTTAAAGGTCTCACGCAAGTTTTCAGGGAGGCAGTTGAAATAAAAAAGCACATTCACCAAAAGGTAGCTCTCAATAGAGACACTGGAGGAATTTTTCTAAGTCCCATTTATGACAAAATTATTAATTCTGATCATTTTTACATACATCCACAAAGTTATATTGTGCAATCGAATAGAGTCTCCGATAACAATCAAACTGGAAAGCGATCAGCCTTTAAAAGTGCTTTACGCAAAATGAAATTCTAAAATGCCATTTAGACTTGTGTTTTTTATTCAGTTACCCTTTCACCGTTACTAGGAAAGGGTCGTCCAATTTTAGTTTCGTGTTTTTATTTTAAGGTTTGGTTTTTATATTTTTATCAGTTTTATTCTGTACTGAAGACGGTCAAGCGGAGGTCTTGACCGAAATATTTGCATAATTTTTCAATTTTTTTACTGGCTGTTAATTGTCCTCGTTTCCTTTCTTCGCGATTTTTTGTTTATCTTACTGGAAATATTACCCCCTTTTAATGAGAACGTGTCCCCTCTTCAAATTCCGTTTCGTATTGTAGCACTGTAACACCAATCTTCAAATGCGCGTTTGCCCGTTCAAAAATATTTGTTCCTTTGAGTTTAACAGGGAATTTATCTGATGAAGAAGTGAAATCTACTCGGGGGAAATCAGGCACTTCTTTTCCATGTACGGCCCACTGGTCCAAATTTCTCTTTGTAGCTTTATCTTTCAGAGGTCGGAAAGCCGATATGAGAAATGTGTACATGAAACGCTTTTGGCCTGTTTCGAAACAGATTCGTTGGACACCCTGATATGCTTCTAAATCAGGATTACATTTTAGAATCATAGACCTCTCCCCTGCCCCACCCCCTCTTAAAATAAAATCTTTTTTAAATTTACAAATATTTACGTTTAAATTTTCAACAAATAAAACCACTGAACCAATCCCTTTCTCATTAAAATATTCCAGGTGCGTGACAATACTTTTAAGCCATTGGATAAAAGCATTCTCATCACTCTCAAACTGAAGGTAAAGCGTCAATATTTCAATGTGCACAAATTGATAATAGACCTTACCATTATTTTCCTTCAAATAGAATATTTCTAAGACAATTGAAGCCTTAATGCTGTCTTGCCCTCCCCACAGTTGAATTTGGTGTTCAAGAAGTGCTCGGATCTTCTCCACATGTGTATGGATGATATTTATAGGGTCGCTTATAATATTCTCAGCCATCAGCGTATTAAACGGATCGTCTAAAGTTGCAGTAAAGACGTCTATCGTATTCGGAATTGAACTTGTTTGCTGAAATTTGGGTAGCGGTGAGAATTGTATATCATCGCTACCTACTCCCCCTCCCCCGCTTTGTTCAACAATAGGGTTAGTGTGTGGAGTGAAGTCCTCCAGTTCGCTTAGCATATCCTCTAATGCGTTAGGACTATGCGAATCAATCCAAGTGAATTTATCTTCTTCAATTGAATTTGGTGGAAATGGGTTTGTATTCATTAAATCTGTGGGGGAAGAAATCTCATTTAACTCACGACTAAAATTATCTAAAATTTTTATGATGTTAGGACTCAGCCAAGGTAAATAACTCTCTAGCACATCTTGTTCTGAGCTAACTTCATTACTTTGTTCAAATGTGCTAGCGTCTACATCTAAAGAATTATTATCAACACAGAAATATTCTCCAAATAAATTATCAGCCCATTTCGTGACGTTAATCATGTCAGCAGGTATACCATCTAAATTATCACTACCATAACACTGTCGTAAAAATTTACCGTACCCCTCGTCGATAGGTGATGTTCCAACGGGGACCTGAATATCACGAAATTGCATTGGCGCTTCAATTGAAACCGTTTCGTCGATGCGGTTAAATAATTCAAGACTTGTTTCTTCAGTTGGGGGAGAAGGTAGTGCGCATGATATGACATCCGTTCTAGCCAATAAAAAAAATAGACACTTATTTTCAAAGTGTATAAATCAACTTATTTTTTTAAAGTCGAAAATTGGATTAATAGTAACCTATATTTTCAAATCATTTAAAATATATGCATTAGAATAAATAACGCTTAGTAGCAATATGTGTGTACGTATAGTACCATTTGGTTAGTTCACTGTCCCCCAAACCACTCTATATATATCCATAAAGTTTTAATTTAATATGCAACCCACATGTATTCCTGATACATCATATTTACAACCTAAACGAGAAATAGTAGGTTCTGATTTTGTTCAACATTCCCTGTAAATTTCATCTTAATACTCTTTATGTGTTTTTGCAAAATCCGGGATCTTGCTTGGTTTGAAAGGGATAGTCTAACCCCTGCAGGCCATCTCCTGAAAATAGTTTATTTTCAAAATATATGAGCCACCCTATTTTTTAAAAGAAATTCGATAATTGGATTAATAGCAACCTAGATTTTCTAATCATTTAAAACATAAGCATTAAAATAAAACAAAAAACACACTTATTGTAGTACTAGCAGAAGCAGTAGCAATAACAATATTTGTCTGCGTATAGTGACATTTGGTTAGTTCACTGTCCCCCAAACCATTTTATATGTATCCTGAAAGTTTCAATTTAATAGCCACCACATATGTATTACTTCTATATCATATTTACAATCTAAACGGGAAATAGTAGGTTCTGATTTTGTTCAACATTCCCTGAAAATTTCATATTAATACTCTTTATCTGTTTTTGAAAAAATCCGGGATCTTACTTGTTTGAAAGGGATAGTCTAAACCCTTCAGGCCATCTCCTGAAAATAGCTTATTTTCAAAGTGTAAAAACCACCCAATTTTTTTTAAAGTCGAAAATTGGATTAATAGCAACCTATGTTTTCTAATGATTTAAAACATAAGCTTTAAAATAAATAAAAAACAAAAAACACACTTATTGTAGTAGTAGCAGAAGCAGTAGCAATAACACTATTTGTGTGTTTATAGTGACATTTGGTTAATTCACTGTCCCCCAAACCACTCTATATATATACTGAAGGTTTAAATTTAATAGCCACCCCATATGTATTACATATATATCATATTTACAATCTAAACGGGAAATAGTAGGTTCTGATTTTGCTCAACATTCACTGAAAATTTCATATTAATACTCTTTATCTGTTTTGGAAAAATCCAGGATCTTACTTGTTTCAAAGGGATAGTCTAAATCCTTCAGGTCATCTCCTGAAAATAGATTATTTTCAAAGTGAATAAACCATCCTATTTTTTAAAAAAGTCGAAAATTGGATTAATAGCAACCTATATTTTCTAATCCTATAAAACATAATCATTAAAATAAATAAAAGCAAAAAACACACTTAATGTAGTAGTAGCAGAAGCAGTAGCAATACCACTATCTGTGTGCGTATAGTGACATTTGGTTAGTTCACTGTCCCCCAAATCATTCTATATGTATCCTGAAAGTTTGAATTTAATGGCCACCCCATATGTATTACTTATATATCATATTTACAATATAAACAGGACATAGTAGGTTCTGATTTTTCTCAAAAATCCCTGAAAATTTCATCTGAGTGCTCTTCGCCTATTTGTGAAAAATCTGGGATCTTTCTTGGAAATGAGTGATTCTAGCCCCTTCAGGTTATCTCCTTAAAATAGTGGATTTTGAAAGTGTAAAGACCACCCCAGTTTTTAAAAAAAAAGTCGAAAAAATCAGTTAATTACTTGTTGTTGAAGGGATGTGTTGTAAACCGGAAATACGTTTAGAAATGTTGTTGATTTAGAATTATAGGTTGATGTAATAGTTGAAAGGGTAGTGTTATCCCACGCCAATCATGGTTTGACAGGCAAATATAATTTTTCTATTTGATGTTATTCAGTTGTCAATAGTGCCAAAAAAGCGAGAATTTTGCCGTTGTTGAATGCTAGTCTATTTACAAGAAATATCGTAAAATTTATTTGCTCTTTGCGAGATCATCATGTCCTTAGTCAATTCGCCTTCTTGCATATTGGTCCTTGCATTCATGCCTTATATATATGACGTCGAGGGTCCGACGTAGCAAATTACTGAAGCACGTGTGTGATCCTTAATTCAGCCCTTTTTGAAGGCGGGAAGGTCATATTCTTAATAATTATCCTGAAAAAGAAATTAAATTATAGTTTTTTTTAACCATAGTGAAAAAACTCGCCCCTCTTTTTACACAGCCCAGCCCCCATCTTCTTCTTCTATATTAATGCAAAAAATTTCTACTCTAATGAAAACGAAGTTCAAAAGGGTGATCTGGTCTTACAAGTTATTTTCTCTTACGAAGATAACTATTCTATTCATGTACTATCGGTTATTTGATCTAACAAGGAAATAAGTTGAAATGGAGTTTTTTTGCAGACGTTAACCATTATGAGATGCATTAAAGAAATTATGTTTAAAAAAAAAAATTAAGTGGGGATAAATTTCATTGTTAGTCTAGGCTAGGCTATACACCCCCCATTATAAAACCTTCGAAATCTTATAAACTCTAGAAATATAGGCATGAAAGAACGTTCCGACTATATAGACCTATAATTAGATAGAGAAAGCTCGTTAATATACAGTTTATAGGCCTAAAATTTATACCAAACGACATTTTCAAAAGCTAACCTAGTAGAAAATGAATTAATGTGTTCAGAGAACAAATACTAGCTGGGTTATATTTAACATAAGCTTTATGCAACCCCAACCCCCTTATGTGCAAATATATATCCTGAATTGGTATATATAGGGGTGGGGCTAAAATTCATTTCTGAAAAAAAAATGATTATTATATTCAGAAAGAGCGTAAAAAAGGGCATCGAGTAAGTAAAAAGGTATATCCACTTTATTCGTAAGTCAATAACATGATTTGATAAAAATTCACCATGCAAATATCTCGATTAGTTATTTATAAACAAAATTTACGGTATAAATTTGCGTTGTAAATTTGCGTAAGCACAAACATTACAAAGAATGTTCACGGGGTAAAATTGTGTCATAGCAGATAATGTTTACGGTAATTTCATTTCGACAAAGAAATTACGTAAAATTCAAGCTAATGATTCACAGAAATCAAGTGATGTAACACCCGGCAGTATTCAATGAGCTTGTGGCTGTGACATCACTTAGCCCAGTATTTCTAGCCCTCTGATTGGCTTACAAAAATACGTATGATCTTGTTCGCCCCTGTTGTTAGCCCCGTATTCAATAATGGGTCCCTACTTATGCGAAGGGGGTTATCCCCTCCTCAACACCTTACTCTTTACACTAAAGTTTGAATTTTGTTCCAATTCTTTAAGAAAGACCCTTGAAAATCAGGGTCGTTTAATTATAACAATTAGAAGCTTTTTCAAAAGTGCTAAAAAACTTTAGCGTAAAGAGCGAGGTGTTGAGGAGGAGGCTACCCTCTTCATATAGGTAGTAAATTCTGTTCGTTTTAAGTTTAAGTCTTGCTCCTTACTTTCAGTTGAAAAAAAACTTGTTTTTTGTATTTAATCATACGCAACAACGATGCACTAATTGACCCTTTGGCTGCAGTAGTTTGAAAGACTTTTTGATATGTTTTTTAAGCAAAGACTAATATCTACTTGACTTAGCACGCTCGCCCGACTGGTTGAATCCGTATGCCCTTTTCCTGGTTCTTGGAAGTTTCAGTCCTTTTTAATTTCCGAAACTTTTTTTTTGTTTCATCTTATCTTTTATTTACAGAACAAGTTGGAAGCTAAAATGGAGTCTTTGATGTCAATGTTGTTCTTCTGTATCTCGATTCCTGTAAAAAAAGTTCTTATGCAAAAAAACTAGTCGTTAATCGCAGCAGAAAAATTCATATGAATTTTGAAATTTCTTTTGCTCTACTTTAGAATGTATCTTCCGCAAAAAACAAAGAATAAGATGAAAAAATAGAAATGATTAAGAAACCAATCGAGAGTAGTTTTCAGCCAGCGGAAAAGAACGAAAAGACAAAGCAAATATTTTGGCAAAACCTCAGCTAAGATGTCCTCAGCACTTAAAAAGGGGAAATGGGAGGACAACAAAAGTGAACCCTTTGAAATATATACAAAACAGAGAAATAAGTGAAAAAAGAAAAAGAAAAAAACTATACCGAACCCCTGTTTCGGTATATCTCAAAATGTTACTTTTCGTTTTATGTCTACCTTTGTATTTTACCCCTTTCAAACAGTTCTTGGTAACGAACTGTAAGTAAGGAGTGACTCAGCTCAATAGTAACCGAAACTCTAAAAAACAGAACTTTAATGTCAGTACATAATTCAAAGGAATCAGCTTATTAGGCTGATTCCAAATATATAAGATTCATAAAGTTTAGTGTTACCGATCAAAAGTTACGAGCCTGAGAAAATTTGCCTAATTTTTGAAATGGGGGAAACAGTCCCTAAAATTCAAGGAATCTTAATGAAAATCACACCGGCATATTCAGCGTACCAGAGAATCCTACCGTAGAATTTTCAAGCTCCTATACACAAAAATGTGGAATTTTGCTATTTTTGGCAGTAGACAGATCAAGGATGCGTGTTTTTTTTCCAGGGGTGATTATAATGAAATAGTAATCCAAGAAGATCGGAAGAGGTTGCATTCGAACGAAAATTAAAAGTTCTAGTGCCCTTTTTAAGTGACCAAAAAGATTTGAGAGTAACTAACCCCCCTCCCCTGACCATTTTTTCCCTAAAGTTATCTGATTACAATTTTGAGACAGCCATTCTGTTCAGTATAGTTGAAAGATCAAACAACTCTTCCTTTAGGTATCAAATGACCAACCATAGTCCGTGAAGAGAGGCCTGTAAGTTATTTCGTAAGAGTTTTTTTTTTTACTTAATTTAACACTGAGGATGGCTTAGCTGAGGTCTTTGTCGAAATATTTGCTTTGCATATTTGGTTTTTCACTTGCTGAAATTCACCCTTGTTCGGTTTCTGAACCGGAAATGTATGTATATTTGTATAATATACATACAACGATGTATGTATATTGTATATCTTTATCAAATATTTTATTTATAGAGGTGGCTAGGGGTTAGGTTAGGTTTGTTTAGGTATTTAATATAATGTGTTCTGCACAGCTTGCTTTCCATAGTTTTTTGCTGTAGTTTCCATTTTGTTTTTCTAAAGTATTACATTATCTTCAGATTTTGGTATATGTAATTAGGATTAACTTAACTTTACTTATTGAGTGCGTTCCGTTTCAAACAATTCGTGGCAACGAACTGTAAGCAAGGAGCGACCCGGCGTAATAGTTATAGAAACTCTTAAAAACCGAATTTTTATACCAATTGATACATCAAAAGAATCAGATTTTTATACTGATTTAAAATATATAGGTTTCATCAAGTTTAGTCCTATTCATCAAAAGTTACGCGCCTGAGAAAATTTGCCTGATGTTTGAAAAAAGGGGAAAAACACCCTAAAAGACATAGAACCTTAATGAAAATCACACCATCAGATTCAGCGTATCAGAGAACGCTACTTTAGAGGTTTCAAGCTCCTATCTGATAAAATGTGGAATTTTGTATTTTTGCCAGAAGAAATATCACGGATGCGTGTTCATTTGTTTTTTGCTGTTTTTTTTCATGTCCCAGGGGTGATCGTATCAATCCAGTGGACCTAGAATATCGCGGGAGGGCTAATTCGAACGGAAATTGAAAGTTATTTTGCCCTTTTTAAGTGACCAAAAAAATGGAGGGCAACTAGGCATCCCACGCTCATTTTTGCCCAGAGTCACCCGATCAAAATTTTGAGATGGCTATTTTGTTCAGCATGGTTGAAAAATACAATAACTATGTCTTTGAGGATGACTTAATCCCGCACAGACCAAGGGGGAAGGGCTGCAAGTTGTAAAATTTGCCCAATGTTAGTAGAAAGGGGGGCGCTACTCCGAACAGCACACAGTATATGGGCATAGAGTCCCTAGGGAGATGGTTTTCTCACTGAGAATGAAAAAACAGAATTTTTCTCACTTGAAAAAACAGGAATTTTCTCACATTTATGGATGTTTCTTGGACGGTTATGAGTGTTGGTCAATTTATTTGATGTTTTTCATGGATGTCAACATCAATTTATGTCTGTTTTATGGTTTTTGTCAGTGAGAATGGAAAAACAGGAATTTTCTCACTTTGATGGATGTTTTCTGGACGGTTATGTGTGTTGGTCAATTTATTTGATGTTTTTCATGGATTTCAACATCAATTTAAGGATGTTTTATGGTTTTTGTCAGTGAGAATGGAAAAACAGGTACTTTCTCACTTTGATGGATGTTTTCTGGATTATTGATTAATGTATGACGGGTGATGTCAAGATTCTATGCTTTATCATGAAAAAGGAATTGGTAAAGCATTTTATATCTTTGATTTATCTCCAAGAGAATGTTTTCGGGGCAAAGTTTATTAACATCTGTTTAGTTCAACACGTAGTATTGTTGCCAGTGTGAAGTTTTTTAATTTTTTACAGATGCTGTCATGTTTGAGTGATTTGCCAAGACGGGGAAATTAATTTCTTATATCTAGGGCGAATTATTGATTCAAGAAAAGGTTTCTTAGTAATTTGAAATGTCACAGCGCAGGGATGCGCAAAACAAAAGGAACACGCAGAAATTACGTTTAGGGGTTATTTGGGCGAAACCGTTTTAAACATTTTGGGGAATTATTTCGGCGGAACAGTTAGAGACATTTTAAAAGATGATTTTAGAAGAGGTTTTAGAAGAGAATTAGAGGGTGAAACTCTGTGGTCGTTATAATACACAAGTTCCATTTGAACAGTGTCGTGAGGCCCTCTACCCCAACCCCGAAGGGTTCCGATCCTCCCTTCCAGCCTCAAAGGAAGTTCCCCGCTTACAAACGTCCCCCCGCCCCCCCAAGGACCCCTGGGCCCCCATTTCTTAATTCTTTTTTAAGGCGTTATTATATATTTTCAGAACAATTTATTTTCTTAATGTCCTTCCTAAACCTATTTTACAAGTTGAAGTACCCATCCATTTCACCCACAACTTTACTTTACAGCCTTTTGAATGCTCCAACACCAAGCAATACTTTTCAAAGGGCATTTCCGAACAATTTATTTTCTTAATTTCCTTCCTACATCCATTTTACAAGTTGAAGTTCCAATCCTTTTCACCCCCAACTTTAATTTACAGATTTTCGGATACATCAACACCAGGCAATACTTTTCAAATGTCATTTAAGAACAAGTTCTTTTCTTAATGTCACTCCTAAACCCATTTTACAACTTAAATTTCCAATCCTTTTCACCCACAACTTTACTTTACAGCTTTTTGAATGACCCCAACACCAGGCAATACTTTTCAAAAGGCATTTCAGAACAAGTTCTTTTCATAATGTCCCTTCTAAACCCATTTTACAAATTGAAGTACCCATCCTTTACACCCACAACTTTACTTTACAGCTTTTTGAATGTTCCAACACCAAGCAATACTTTTCAAAGCCATTTCAGAACAAGTTCTTTTCTTAGTGACCGTCCTAAACCCATTTTACAACTTGAAGTACCCATCCTTTTCACCCACAAAATTACTATACTTCATTTTAGAATGCTCAATCACAAATAAATGCTTTTAAAATTCATTTAAGAACAATTTATTTTCTTACTGTCCCTCCTAAAACCATTTTACAAGTTAAAGTTAAAATACTTTACACCCAAAACTTTACTATATAGCTTTTTGAATGCTACAACATCAAGCAATAAATTTCAAAGGGCATTTCACAACAAGTTCTTTTCTTAATGTCCCTCCTAAACCCATTTTACAAGTTGAAGTTCCCATCCTTTTCACCCACAACTTTACTATACAGCTTTTTGAATGCTCCAATATCAAGCAATACTTTTCAAAGGGCATTTCACAACAAGTTCTTTTCATAATGTCCATCCTAAACCCATTTTACAAGTTGAAGTTCCCATCCTTTTCACCCAAAACTTTACTTTACAGCTTTTTGAATGCCCAACAACAAGCAATACTTTTCAAATGCATTTCAGAACAATTTCCGTTCTTAATTTCCCTCCTATACCCATTTTACAAATTGAAGTTCCTAGTCTTTTCACCCACAACTGTAATATACTTCTTTTTTAATGTTCTAACACTAATAAATACTGTTAAAATGCCTTTAAGAACACGCTCCTGTCTTATTTACAGTCATAAACCAATTTTAGACATTGAAGTACACATCCCTTTCACCCACAGCTTCGTTATAGGTAAGAGTTTGAAGTTTTACCTTAGAGACTTAGCTTAGAGTTTTAGTTTGGTTTAGTTTTTGTTAAAAGTTTAGAGTTTTTAGCTTAGAGTCTTAGCTTAGAGTTTTTGTTAGAGTTCTAGTTTAGTTTTAGTTAAGAGCTTAGAGTTTTTATATTAGAGTCTTAGCTTAGAGTTATAGTTAGAGTTGAAGTTTAGTTTAGTTATAGTTAAGAATTTAGAGTTTTTTGTCTTAGAGTCTTATTTTAGAGTTTTTGTTAGAGTTCTAGTTTAGTTTAGTTAAGAGTTTAGAATTTTATCATATAGTAATAGCTTAGAGTTTTTGTTGAAGTTGAAGTTTAGTTTAGTCATAGTTAAGAATTTAGAGTTTTTACCTTAGAGTCTTAGCTTAGAGTTTTACTTAGAGTTCTAGTTTAGTTTAGTTTTACTTCAGAGTTTAGAGTTTTATCTTAGAGTCTTAGCTTAGAGTTTTTGTTGAAGTTCTAGTTTAGTTAAGAGTTTAGAGTTCTACGTTAGAGTCATATCTTAGAGTTTTAATCAGAGTTGTACTTTATTTTATTTAGGGTTAAGGGTTTAGAGTTTTATCTTGGAGTCTTTTCTTAGAGTTTTAGCTAGAGTTCTAGCTTAGTTTAGTTATAGTTAAGAGTCTAGAGTTTTACCTTAAAGTCTTAGCTTAGAGTTTTATTTATAGTTCTAGTATACTTTAGTTTTAGTTAAGAGTTTTGAGTTTTACCTTAAAGTCTTAGATTAGAGTTTTAGTTAGTGTTGAAGTTTCGTTTAGTTGAGTTATAGATACGAGTTTATAGTTTTAGCTTAGAGTCGTAGCTTAGAATTTTAGTTAGAGTTATTGTTTAGTTTAGTTTTAGTTAAGAGTTATAGCTTAGAGGTTTAGCCTAGGATCTTAGCTTAGAGATTAAGGTAGAGTTGAAGTTTAGTCTAAACTAGCATAACCACAAAATTACACAATATTGCATAGAAATACCAAAACCATAGGTTAGGTTAGGTTAGGTTAGGTTAGAGGTTATGTTTCTCCACGTTTAAGTTAGGTTAGATTAGGTTAGCTTATCTTGAGCGCTCGTGATAAGCTAACCTAATCTAACTAGTAAAAACTCGACATGGGGGGATTTTCCGGCGAGTATGGTTAGGTTAGGTTAGGTTAGACTAGATTAAGTTAGGTTAGATTAGATTAGGTTAAGTCATGTTAGGTAAGTTAGGTTAGGTTAGCTAAGTTAGCTAACTAGCTAACCTAACCTAACTTAGCTAACCTAACCTAACTTACCTAACCTGACTTAACCTAATCTAATCTAACCTAACTTAATCTTGTCTAACCTAACCTAACCTTACTCGCCGGAAAATCCCCCAAAGCCTAACCTAACCTAACCATACTCGCCGGAAAATCCCCCCATGTCCACTTTGTACCAGTTAGATTAGGTTAGCTTATCACGAACGCTCATGATAAGCTAACCTAATCGAACCTAACTTAAACGGGGAGAAACCTAACCTAACCTACTCTAAACGATGGTTTTGCTATTTCTCTGCAATATTGTGGTATTTTGTGGTTATGCTAATTTAGACTAAACTTCATCTCTAACTAAATCTCTAAGCTAATATTCTAGGTTAAACTTCTAAGCTCTAACTCTTAACTAAAACTAAACTAAACAATAACTCTAACTAAAACTCTAAGCTAAGACTCTAAGATAAAACTATAAACTCTTAACTATAACTAAACTAAACGAAACTTCAACCCTAACTAAAACTCTAATCTAAGACTTTAAGGTGAAACTCAAAACTCTTAACTAAAACTAAACTAAACTAGAACTCTAAATAAAACTCTAAGCTAAGACTTTAAGGTAAAACTCTAAATTCTTAACTATCACTAAACTAAGCTAGAACTCTAACTAAAACTCTAAGCTAAGACTCCAAGCTAAAACTCTAAACCCTTAACTATAACTAAAATAAAATTCAACTCTAATTAAAACTCTAAGCTATGACTATAAGTTATAAATATAAACTCTTAACTAAACTAAACTAGAACTTAAACAAAAACTCTGAGCTAAGACTCTATTATAAAAATCTAAACTCTTAACTAAAACTAAACTAAACTAGAACTCTAAGTAAAACTCTAAGCTAAGACTCTAAGGTAAAACACCAAACTCTTAACTATGACTAAACTAAACTTCAACTTCAACAAAAACTCTAAGCTATGATTCTATGATAAAATTCTAAACTCTTAACTAAACTAAACTAGAACTCTAACAAAAACTCTAAACTATGACTCTAAGCCAAAAAACTCTAAATTCTTAACTATAACTAAACTAAACTTCAACTCTAACTAAAACTCTAAGATAATACTATAAGATAAAACTATAAAATATTAACTAAAACTAAACTAAACTAAAAATATAAAAAAAAATATAAGTTTATACTATAATATAAAAATATAAAATATTAAATAAAAATAAAAAACAATATAGATTAAAAAAAAACTCTATTATAATACTATAATATAAAAACTTTAAACTATTAACTAAAAATAAAATAAACTATAACTCTAATTAAAACTCTAAGCTAAGACTCTAAGCTAAAATTCTAAACTCTTAAATAAAACTAAAACTAAAATTGCACACGAAAAGACACACTCAGCTCAGACAATAATTCAATACTTCAAACTCCGAACTAAAATAAATCAAAACAAGAAATCTAGCCATAACTTGAAGTTAAAACACTAGTCTCTGTAACTCTAAACTATTATAAGCCTCTAAAATATACATTAACTATATTATAGATCTATATCAAAACTAAACTAGAACTCTAACAAAAACTCTAAGCTAAGACTCTAAGCTAAAACTCTAAACTCTTAACTATAACTAAACTAAACTTCAACTCTAACAAAAACTCTAAGCTAAAACTCTAAACTATTAAATAAAACTAAACTAAACTAGAACTTCATCAAAAACTCTAGGCTATAACTATAATATAAAAACTCTAAACTCTTAACTAAAACTAAAATAAACTAGAACTCTAACAAAAACTCTAAGCTAAGACTCTAAGCTAAAACTCTAAACTCTTAACTATTACTAAACTAAACTTCAACTTTAACAAAAACTCTAAGCTAAGTCTCTAAGGTAAAACTCCAAACTCTTAACTAAAAGTAAACTAAACTACAACTCTAACTAAAACTATAGGCTAAGACTCTAAGGAAAAATTCTAAACTAAAACTAAACTAAACTATAACTCTAACAAAAACTCTAAGCTATGAATCTAATCTAAGACTCGAAACTCTTAAATAAAACTTAACTAAACTACAACTTTAAATAAAACTCTAAGCTATGACTCTAAGCTAAAACTCTAAACTCTTAACTGTAACTAAAATAAACTTAAACTATAAATAGAACTATAATATAAGACTATATTTTAAAAATATAAAATATTAACTAAAAATAAACTAAATTATAACTCTAACTAAAAATATAATATAAGACTTTAAGCTAAAAACTATCAACTATTAAATATAACTAAACTAAACTATAACTCTAACAAAAACTATAAGCTAATACTTTATGCTAAAAAACTCTAAACTCTTGATTAAAACTAAACTAAACTAAAACTCTAAGCTAAGACTCTAATCTAAAAATCTAAATTATTAACTTTTACAAAAATAAACTTCAATTCTAACTACAACTCTAAGCTAAGAATCTAAGCTAAAACTCTAAACTCTTAACTATAACTAAACTAAACTACAACTCTACCTAAAACTCTAAGCTCAAAATCTAGGGTAAAACTCTAAACTCTTAACTATTACTAGACTAAACTTCATCTTTAACAAAAACTCTAAGCTAAGACTCTAAGCTAAAACTCTAAACTATTAACTAAAACTAAACTAAACTAGAACTTCAACAAAAACTATAATATATGACTATGATGTAAAACTATAAACTCTTAAATCTGTATAACTTGATAAATAGATCTAATAAATCCTAAGCTGTGTATAAAATCAAAAAAAAATATAACCTTAAATAAAACTAAACTAAACTAGAAATCTAAATAAAACCCTTAGTCTAAGCCAAGACTCCAGACCAAAGCTAAAATAAAATAAAACTTCAACCAAAACACTAAGCTAAGAATCTAAGCTAAAAACACTAAACTCTTAACTAAAACTGAACTAAACTAAGACTCTAAGCCAATACTCTAAGCTAAAACTCTAAACTCTTAAGTAAAACTAAACTTTAACAAAAAATCTAAGCTAAGACTATAAGATAAAGCTCTAAACTCTTAACTATAACTAAAATAAACTTCAACTCTAACAAAAACTCTAATCTAAAACTCTAAACTATTAACTAAAACTAAACTAAACTAGAACTCTAATTAAAACTCTAAGTATAAGCTAAAACTCTAAACTAAACTAGAACTTCAACAAAAAACTCTAAACTAAGACACTAAGCTAAAAACTCTAAACTCCTAACTAAAACTAAACTAAACTAGAACTCTAACAAAAACTCTAAGATACGACTCTAAGCTAAAACTCTAAACTCATAAGTAAAACTGAACTAAACTAAAACTCTAAGCTAAGTCTCTAAGGTAAAATACCAAACTCTTAACTATAACTAAACTACTCTAGAACTCTAACAAAAACTCTAAGCTAAGACTCTAAGCTAAAAACTCTAAACTCTTAACTAAAACTAAAATAAACTAGAACTCTAACACAAACTATAAGCTAAGACTCTAAACTCTTAACTAGAAGTAAACTAAACTAGAACTCTAACAGAAATTCTAAGCTAAGACTCTAAGCTAAAAACTCGAGACTCTTAACTATAACTAAAATAAACTAGAACTCTAACACAAACTATAAGCTAAGACTCTAAGCTAAAACTCTAAACTCTTAACTAAAACTAAACTGAACTATAACTCTAACTAAAACTCTAAGCTATGACTCTAAGCTAAAACTCTAAATTCTTAACTATAACTTTAAGAAACTATAAATTTAACTAAAACTCTAAGATATGACTCTATGATAAAACTCTAAATTCTTAACTATAACTAAAATAAACTTGAACTCTAACAGAAAATCTAAGCTAAGACTCTAATGTAGAACTCTACACTCATAACTAAAATCAAACTAAACTAGAACTCTAACAAAAAACTCAAAGGAAAGACTCTAAGGTAAAAATTTAAACTCTTAACTAAAACTAAACAAAAATAAAACTTTAAGTAAAAATATAAGATATGACTCTAAGCTAAAACAATAAATCCTTATCTGTAAATAAACTAAACATAAAATATAACTAGAAATCTAAGCTAAGAATCTATTTTTAAAATATTAACTATTAAGAATAAAAAAACTAAGATATAGCTACAAAAATAACTATAATATAAGAATATAATATAAAAAATATAAAATATTAACTAAAAATATAGCAAACTATAAATCTATCAAAAAATCTAATCTAAAAACTCTAAAATCTTAACTAAAACTAAACCAAACTAAAACTCTAAGCTAAGTCTCTAAGGTAAAACTCTAAACTCTTAACTAAAACTAAACTTTAACAAAAACTCTAAGCTAAGACTCTAAGCTAAAACTCTAAACTATTAGCTGAAACTAAACTAAACTAGAACTTCAACAAAAACTCTAAGCTAACACTCTAAGCTAAAAACTCTAAACTCTTAACTAAAACTAAAATAAACTAGAACTCTAAGAAAAACTCTAAGCTAAGACTCTAAGATAAAATTCTAAACTCTTAACTAAAACTAAACTAAACTAGAACTCTAACTAAAACTCTAAGCTAAGACTCTAAGGTAAAACACCAAACTCTTAACTAAAACTAAACTAAACTAGAACTCTAACTGAAACTCAAAGGTAAAACATCAAACTCTTAACTAAAATTAAACTAAATTAGAACTCTATAAAAAAAACTCTAAGCTAAGACTCTAAGCGAAAACTCGAAACTCTTAACTAAAACTTAGCCAAACTACAACTTTAAGTAAAATTATAAGCTATGACTCTAAGCTTAAACTCTAAATTCTTAACTATAACTAAACTAAAGTAGAACTCTAACAAAAACTCTAAGTTAAGACTCTAAGCAAAAAATCGAAACTCTTAACTAAACGTTAACTAAACTAAAACTTTAAGTAAAATTCTAATCTAAGACTCTAAGCTAAAAATTTTAACTCTTAACTAAACTAAACTAGTACTATAACTAAAACGCTAATATGATTCTATAAGCTAAAAACTACAAACTCTTAATTAAAAATAAACCAAACTAGAACTCTAACATAAACTCTAAGCTAAAAACTCTAAACTTTTAACTAAAACTAAACCAAACTAAAACTCTAAGCTAAGTCTCTAAGGTAAAACTTCAAACTCTTTCCTATAACTAAGTTGTTGGTGAAAAGGATGGGTACTTCAATTTCTAAAATGGGTTTAGGACGGTCACTAAGAAAGGAGCTTGTTCTGAAATGCATTTGAAAAGTATTGCCTGGTGTTGGGGCATTCAAAAAGCTGTAAACTAAGTTGTGGGTGAAAAGGATGGGTACTTCAATTTGTAAAATGGGTTTAGGACGGTCACTAAGAAAAGAACTTGTTCTGAAATGCATTTGAAAAGTATTGCCTGGTGTTGGGGCATTCAAAAAGCAGTAAAGTAAAGTTGTGGTTGTAAAGGATGGCTACTTCAACTTGTAAAATGGGTTTAGGAGAGACATTAAGAAAAGAACTTGTTCTGAAATGCCTTTTGAAATGTATTGCTTGGTGTTGGGCATTCAAAAAGCTGTAAAGTAAAGTTGTGGATGAAAAGGATGGGAACTTCAACTTGTAAAATGGGTTTAGGATGGACATTATGAAAAGAACTTGTTGTGAAATGCCATTTGAAAAGTATTGCTTGATGTTGGAGCATTCAAAAAGCTGTATAGTAAAGTTTTGGGTGAAAAGGATGGGAACTTTAACTTGTAAAATGGGTTTAGGAGGGACATTAAGAAAAGAACTTGTTGTGAAATGCCCTTTGAAATGTATTGCTTGATGTTGGAGCATTCAAAAAGCTATAAAGTAAAGTTGTGGGTGTAAAGGATGGGTACTTCAATTTGTAAAATGGGTTTAGGAGGAACATTAAGAAAAGAACTTGTTCTGAAATGCCTTTGTAAAGCATTGCTTGGTGTTGGAGCATTCAAAAAAGCTGTAAAGTAAGGTTGTGGGTGTAAAAGATGGCTACTTCAACTTGTAGAATGGGTTTAGGACTGTCACTAAGAAAAGAACTTGTTGTGAAATGCCTTTTGAAAAGCATTGCTTGGTGATGGGGCACTGAAAAAAGCAGTATAGTAAAGTTGTGGGTGAAAAGGATGGGTACTTCAAGTTGTAAAATGGGTTTAGGACTGTCACTAGAAAAGAACTTGTTCTGAAATGCCTTTGAAAAGTATTGCTTGGTGTTGGAACATTCAAAAAGCTGTAAAGTAAAGTTGTGGGTGTAAAGGATGGGTACTTCAATTTGTAAAATGGGTTTAGAAGGGACATTATGAAAAGAACTTGTTCTGAAATGCCTTTTGAAAAGTATTGCCTGGTGTTGGGGGCATTCAAAAAGCTGTAAAGTAAAGTTGTGTGTGAAAAGGATGGGTACTTCAAGTTGTAAAATGTGCTTAGGATGGACATTATGAAAAGAACTTATTCTGAAATGCCTTTTGAAAAGTATTGCCCGGTGTTGGGGCATTCAAAAAGCTGTAAAGTAAAGTTGTGGTTGAAAAGGATGGGAACTTCAACTTGTAAAATGGGTTTAGGAAGGAAATTAAGAAAATAACTGGTTCGGAAATGCCCTTTGAAAAGTATTGCTTGGTGTTGGAGCATTCAAAAGGCTGTAAAGTTAAGTTGTGGGTGAAAAGGATGGGTGATTCAACTTGTAAAATGGGTTTACGATGGACATTAAGAAAATAACTTGTTCTGAAAAGATATAATAAAGCCTAAAAAAAGAATTAAAAAATGGTGGCTCAGGGGGCCCTTGGGGGTGCCGGGGGACCTTTGCGGACGGGGGGCTCCCTTCGGGGTTGGGATGGGGGATCGGAACCCTTTGGGGTTGGGGTAGAGGACCTCACGACAGTGTTCAAATGGAACTTGTGTATTATAACGACCACAGAGTTTCGGCCTCAAATACTCTTCTAAAACATTTTCTAAAATCATCTTTCAAAATGTCTCTAACTGTTTCGCCGAAATAATTCCCTAAAATGTCTAAAGTGGTATCGCCCAAATAACCCCTAAACGTAATTTCTGTTTGTTCCTTTTGTTTTTGGCATCCCTGCGCTATCACATTTCCAATTACTAAGAAACCCTTTCGTGAATCAATAATTCCCTTGCGAAACAACAAATTAATTCCCTTTTCTTGACAAATCAATCAACCATGACATCATCTGTCAGACATTAAAAAAATTCCCCCCGGAAACAATTCTACTGGTCGAACTCCAATGATATTAATAAACTTTGCCCCGGAAACAATTCTCTTGGAAATACATCAAAGACATTAATAAACTTCACCTATTCCTTTTTCATGACAAATCAATCAATCTTGACTTCACCTGTCAGACATTAATCAATAATCCAGAAAACATCCATCAAAGTGAGAAAGTTCCTGTTTTTTCATTCTCACTGACAAAAACCATAAAACATCCTTAAATTGATGTTGACATCCATGAAAAACATCAAATAAATTGACCAACACACATAACCGTCCAGAAAACATTCATCAAAGTGAGAAAAATACTGTTTTTCCTTTCTCACTGACAAAAACCATAAAACAGACATAAATTGATGTTGATATCCATGAAAAACATCAAATAAATTGACCAACACTCATAACCGTCCAAGAAACAACCATACATGTGAGAAAATTCATGTTTTTTCAAGTTAAAATATCCATTTTTTCATTCTCAGTGAGAAAACCATCTCCCTAGGGACTCTGGGCCCATATATGGTGTGCTGTTCGGAGTAGCGCCCCCCTTTCTACTAATGTTTACATATAGTATTGGTTATTGGGATGTATACAGACATTTTCAGGGGGGTTTTCTGGTAGTGGGGGGGATCGGAGGTTACGTGGAAGGATCTTTCTATGGAGGAAGTTTTCATGGGGGAAGGGACATTGCTATGAAGGAGGCACCGGATTACCCAGCATTATTAAAAAAAAATCTGAAATTAAATTTAAAAAACAAGTTTTTAGTAGAAAGGGGGGTAAAGGTCGTGACAGTACAAAATTCGGTTATCAAAAGAATGTATCTCGTGACAGTACACCAAATATGAGCATAGCCTCCCTAGGGAGAACACGTGGTTAATGAGGTCAATGAAATGGAACACCTGTGCTGTCAGTCATTAATCAAATTGTTTCTGGGGAAGTTAATTAATGTCTGACAGATGACGTCAAGTTAATTAATGTCTTTGGAGTTCAACCAGAATTGTTTCCAGGGCAAAGTTTAGATCACACGTGACAGCTGATGTCATGATAGATTTATTTGACACGAAAGGGGAATTGATTTGTTGTTTCTAAGGGGTACTCACTAAAGGTGAATTAATTTGTTGTTTCCAAAGACAATTGTTTCTGAGCGAATGTCTATATTAATGTCTTTGGAGCTCTATCAAGAGAATTGTTTCGGAGTGGATGTTTTGATCTTAGCGATGAATAGATTAACACGGGAATCAGGTTTCTTAGTAATTTGAAATATGACAGCGCAGAGATGCCAAAAAACAAAAGGAACACGCTGAAATTACGTTTAGGGGTTATTTGGGCGAAACCGTTTTTAGACATTTTATGGAATTATTTCGGCGAAACAGTTAGAGACATTTTAAAAGATGATTTTAAAAGATGATTTTAGAAGAGGATTTTAGGGTGAAACTCTCTGGTTGTTATAATACACAAGTTGTATTTGAACAGTGTCGTGAGGTCCCCCTACCCCAACCCCAGAGGGCTTCGATCCCCCCACCCCATCCCCCAAGGAAGTTTCCGGTCCTAACAGATCCCTCAAGCTTCCAAATGACCAACGGGCCATCAAGGGCTCCCCCAGCACCTAACCGGCCAACCCTAGACTCCGTCTTTCCGTTAGGTGCTGTGTCTGAAACCGCGGCTGTGCGTGGGAGGGGTTGCTATTTTGACTGTTATGACTTAGAGTTCTTAATCTTTTAAAGGTGAATGTTGCCTAAAACTTCTGATTTGTGATGGATGGTTTGATATTTTTGACTTGTCTGAACTGGATTTCTTACCGTTTCATAGGTATGTGTTGTCAGAAAATATTATTTGGGATGTGTAGTGTGCTAGTTGGACTTTTCAGAGCTAGGATTCTTAGTCTCTCATAGGCGTTTGTTGTCTGAAACCTATAGTTTCGGATGAATAGTTTGCTGTTTCGGGCTTTTATGAGCTAGGCTTCCTAGTATTTGGTTGGCAAGATTTGTCTGAAACGTTTGATTTGGAATACGTAAATTATTATTTGGGGCTTTTTTGAGCTAAATATCTTAGTGTTTCGTCGGTGTGTGCTGTCCCAAACCTCTGATTTGGGATAGGTGGATTGCTCTTTTTTACTTTTTTGAGATGGATTTCTTAGCCATTCATAGGTGTGTGTTGTCTGAAACTTATGATTTGGAATGATTAATTTGCTATTTCCAGCTTTTATTAGCTAGGTTTCTTAGCCTTTCGTTGGTGTGTGTTCTCAGAAAATTATGATTTGGGATGTGTAGTTTGCTTGTTGGACTTTTCAGAGCTAGGATTCTTAGTCTCTCATAGGTGTTTGTTGCCTGAAAATTATAGTTTTGGATGAATAGCTTGCTATTTAGGCCTTTTATGATCTAGGCTTCCTAGTATTTAATAGGCGAATGTTGTCTGAAACTTATGATTTGGGGTATGTAAATTACTCTTTCGGGCTTTTCTAAGCTTGATTTCTTAGTCTTTCGTTGGTGTGTACTGTCTGAAACCTATGGTTTGGGATTTATCTTTTGCTATTTTTATCCTTTCTGAGCTTGATTTCAGTGCCATTCATATGTGTATTGTGTATTCAACTCATGAAACACGACGTTTATTATACTATTTCCAGTAGTTATTAAATATTTCTTTGAGAGTTTAATTGGTGTGTATGGTCACAAAATAATGACTTTTGATGTGTAGTTCGCTATTCGAACTTTTAAGAGATAAGATTGTTAGTCCCTCATAGGTGCGTGTTTTATGACACCTATAGTTTTGGATGAGTGGTTTGCTATTTCAGTCTTTTCAGAGATAAGGTTTCTTAGTATTTCATAGGTGTGCGTTGTCTAAAACTTATGATTTGAGGTGTGTAATTTGCTATTTCCGACTTTTCATAACCAGATTTCATAGTCTTTCGTAGGTGTATGATGACTGAAACCTATGATTTGGGATGTGTGGGTTGCTATTTTTGACTTTTCTGAGTTCTGGTTTATTTTAATTTTAGTTAAAAGTTTAGAGTTTTTAGCTTAAAGACTTAGCTGAGAGTTTTTGTTAGAGTTCTAGTTTAGTTTAATTTTATTTAAGAGTTTAGAGTTCTTAAATTAGAGTCTTAGCTTAGAGTTTTTGTTGAAGCTCTAGTTTAGTTTAGTTTTAATTAAGTTTTTAGAATTTTTGCTTAGATTCATATCTTAGAGTTTTTGTTAAATTTGAAGTTTATTTTAGTACTATTAGAGTGTTTTGATTATTAAATTATATAATTAAATTAGAGATTTAGTTTAGTTTAGCTTTATTTAAGAGTTCAGAGTTTTTTAGATTATACTCATATATTATAGTTTCTTTTAGAGTTCTAGTTTAGTTTAGTTTTAATTAATAGTTTATAGTTTTTAGCTTAGAGTTATAGCTTTGAGTCTTAGCTTAGAGTTTTTTTTGAAGCTCTAGTTTAGTTTAGTTTTAGTTAAGAGTTTAGAGTTTTAGCTTAGAGTCTTAGCATAGAGTTTTTGTTAGAGTTTTAGTTTAGTTTAGTTTTAGTTAAGAGTTAAGAGTCTCGAGTTTTTAGCTTAGACTTAGAGTTTTTGTTAGAGTTCTAGTTTAGTTTAATTCTAGTTAAGAGTTTGGTGTTTTAGCTTAGAGACTTATCTTAGAGTTTTTGTTAGAGTTCTAGTTTAGTTTAGTTATAGTTAAGAGTTTGGTGTTTTACCTTAGAGACCTAGCTTAGAGTTTTAGTTTAGTTTTAGTTTAGTTATAGTTATAGTTAAGAGTTTGGTATTTTACCTTAGAGACTTTGCTTAGAGTTTAGTTTAGTTCAATTTTAGTTAAGAGTTTAGAGTTTTAGCTTAGAGTCGTATCTTAGAGTTAGCTATATCTTAGTCGTATCTTAGAGTTAGCGTATCTTAGAGTTAGTCGTAGTTAGAGTTAGCTAGAGACTTAGCTAAGAGTTTTAGTTTAGTTTTAGTTTAGTTTAGCTATAGTTAAGAGTTTGGTGTTTTACCTTACAGACTTAGCTAAGAGTTTTAGTTTAGTTTTAGTTTAGTTATAGTTATAGTTAAGAGTTTGGTGTTTTAACTTAGAGACTTAGCTTAGAGGTCTAGTTTAGTTCAGTTTTAGTTAAGTGTTTAGAGTTTTTAGCTTATAGTCTTAGTTTAGAGTTTTTGTTGAAGTTCTAGTTTAGTTTAGAGTTTTATCTTAGACTTAGAGTTTTAATTAGAGTTCTAGTTTAGTTTATCTTTATTTAAGAGTTTAGAGTTTTAGCTTAGAGTCTTAGCATAGAGTATTTGTTAGAGTTCTAGTTTATTTTAGTTTTAGTTACGAGTTTAGAGTTTAACTTATAGTCTTAGATTAGAGTTTTTGTTAGTCATAGTTTAGTTATAGTTAAGAGTTTTGAGTTTCACCTTATAGACTTAGCTTAGATTTTTAGTTTAGTTTAGTTTTACTTAAGAGTTTAGAGTTTTAGCTTAGAGTCTCAGCTTAGAGTTTATGTTAGAGTTTTAGTTTAGTTTTAGTTAAGAGTTTATTGTTTTTAGCTTAGAGTCTTAGTTTAGAGTTTTTGTTGAAGTTCTAGTTTAGTTTAGTTTTAGTTTAGAGTTTGATGTTTTACCTTTGAGTTTTAATTAGAGTTCTAGTTTAGTTTTTTTTAAGAGTTTGGAGTTTTTAGCTTATAGTCATAGTTTAGTTTTATTTAGAGTTCTAGTTTAGTTTTAGTTAAGAGTTTAGAGTTTTACCATAGAGTCTTAGCTTAGAGTTTTAGTTAGAATTAAAGTTTAGTTTAGTTACAGTTAAGAATTTAGAGTTTTAGCTTAGAGTCATAGCTTAGAGTTTTACTTAAAGTTATAGTTTGGTTAAGTTTTAGTTAAGAGTTTCGAGTTTTAGCTGAGTCTTAGATTAGAGTTTTTGTTAGAGTTATAGTTTAGTTTAGTTTTAGCTAAGAGTTTAAAGTTTTACTTTAGAGTACTAGATCATAGTTTTTGTTAGAGTTCTAGTTTAGTTTAATTTCAGTTAAGAGTTTGATGTTTTAACTTTGAGTTTCAGTTAGAGTTATAGTTTAGTTTACTTTTAGTTAAGAGTTTGATGTTTTAACATGGAATCTTAGATTAGATTTTTAGTTAGAGTTTTAGTTTAGTTTTAGTTAAGAGTTTAGAAATTTAGCTTAGAGTCTTATCATAGAGTTTTTTTTTTGATTTATAGTATAATTTATTTTTATTTAATATTTTATAGTTTTTAGCTTAGAGCCTTAGCTTAGAGTTTTGTTTAGAGTTGAAGTTTAGTTTAGTATTATTTAATACTTTGTAGTTTTAGATTATAGTCTATGCTTAGAGATTTAGTTATAATTGAAGTTTTGTTTAGCAACAGTTAAGAGTGCAGAGTTCTAAATTTGAGTCTTATATTAAAGTTTTTGCTAGAGTTCTCGCTTAGTTTAGATATAGTTAAGCGTTTGGACTTTTACATGCAAGAATTTGCTTAGAGTAATAGTTTAGTTTAGTTTTTGTTAAGTGTTTGGATTTTTTTTTTAGCTTATATTCTTAGCTTAGAGTTTTTGTTAGAGTTCTAGTTTAGTTTAGTTTTATTTAATAGTTTAGATTTTTATCTTATAGTCATAGCAAATATTTTTTGTTTAAAATATATTTTAGTTTATTTTAGTTACTATTTAATAGTCCGAAATTATAGTATTAGCTTAGAGTTTTTTGTTATAGTTCTTGTTTATTTTATTTTTTGTTAAGAGTTTATAGTTTTTAGCTTAGAGTCTTAGCTTAGAGTTTTACTTATAGTTCTAGTTTAGTTTAGTTTTAGTTAATAGTTAAGATTTTTATCTTAGAGTCTTAGCTTATAGTTTTTGTTGAAAATCTAGTTTAGTTTAGTTAAGAGTTTAGAGTTCTACCTTAGAGTTTTTTTTTTGTTGTAGTTCTAGTTTAGTTTAGCTTTAGTTAAGAGTTTAGAGTTTTATCCTACAGTAATAGCTTAGAGTTTTTGTTAGACTTATAGTTTATTTTAGCTTTAGTTAAGAGTTTAATGTTATATCATATAGTCTTATTTTAGAGTTTTTGTTATATTTCTAGTTTTACTTAATATTTTATAGTTTTAGCTTAGAGTATCAGATGAGAGTTTATGTTAGACTTTTAGTTTAGTTTAGTTTTAGTTAAGAGTTTCGAGTTTTAAAATATAGTATTAGACTAGAGTTTTTGTTAGATTTCTAGTTTAGTTAAATTTTAGTTAAGAGTTTGACGTTTTACGATTGAGTCTCAGTTACAGTTCCAGTTTGATTTACTGTTAGTTATGAGTTGTTTCTTTAAGTTTGAATCATAGCTTAGATTTTTAGTTAGAGTTATAGTTTAGTTTTAGTTAATAGTATATAGTTTAATACTAGAGTCTTAGATTATAATTTTTTCTAGAGTTATATTTTAGTTTAGTTATATTTAAGAATTTAGATGTTTTATCTTAGAGTCCTAGCTTAGAGTTTTTTTGTTGAGAGTTCTAGTTTAGTTTAGTTAATAGTTTAGAGTTTTATGCTTAGAGTCTCAGCTTAGAGTTTTAGTTAGAGTTCTAGTTTAGTTTAGTTATAGTTAAGAGTTTAGATGTTTTACCATGGAGTCTTAGCTTAGAGTTTTAGTTAGAGTTCTAGTTTAGT